>NC_081342.1:29293773-29351395 GCF_029784015.1 Lycium ferocissimum
TAGTTATGTGTCAATTTGTTAGTTTAAGTCTTAGGTGTTGGTATGCTTCATATGTTTGTTTAGTTTAATCATGCTTAGTTGATTTGTACATCTGTTAGATGTAGTTTTTAAATTGTTTAGTCTCTTATGTGTTTAAGCAAGTGTTAGTTAGTTTCGATTCCTGTTGATGTTAGATCTTATATGACGCTGTCAGGAATGGTTTTGGCTAAATTGAGGTTTAGGCTAAATTGAGGTTTAGTGTGTGACGAAGTTGAATCATGTAGAGGTAGTTTAAGAATGATTAAGGTCTGTTTGTCCAAAGCCTGGTAGTCTGGTGTCCTTAAGCTAATTTAGCTATGAATTGGTATCTCTTTTGGCTCAGTGTGGTTACTGTTATATCCCGTAGTTTGAGTAACGGGACAGCTTGAGTGAACTATGAGAAGTTAGGGACAAGGCTATCCCGAGAGACTTTCGTTTGTGTTAAAGGCTCAAATTGTGTATGATTTTAATGTCTTGAAAATGGTAAGGAAAGACTTGGAGGAATTTTCCATTTTTAGTAAGTGGCCTATTTTGGGAAAGTTTGAAAATTCAAAAAAAAAAAAAGAATAAATGGCCATGTGGCCGCCACCTTAGGTGAACCATGGCCACATGGATGGTTATAAATTGGGGACTTAAAAGATGACTAATAAGTCATCTTCCTCATTTATGTTCTAGAAAAATCAAGAAAACTTGAAGGAGAAAAAAAAAAAAAACTATTCGGCCATGTCCATGGTTTTCAAGACCAAATTTTAGCCACCAAAAAAAATAAATTCTTCAAGCAAGTTTGCTAATTCAAGGGTGCTAAGTAACGTGGCGTTGTTATTTCGGAAGGTAGTTCGCTCGTTTTCTCTAACGACCAACTTTGGTCAAGTGAAGAAGTGAAGAAGAAAGGTGAGTTTAATCTTGTTTTCTTGTGTTATAAATGGTTTATATGTGTTGTTGGATGCTAGAAAAGAAAGAAATTCATGATGGAAGTTGAATTGAATTGGGGCCGTGCATATGGAGTATAGGCGTGCATGTGTGTGTTGAAGTATAAGCTATGTATTAATGTTAATTAGCATGTTTTAGTTGTTGTAGTGTGAAGAAAAGAATGAAAATCATCCTTTGGTGTGGCATAGTGTGTTGGCCGAATGGCCTCTCTTTGTGTAGCCTTGAATGAACAAGTTGTCGTTAGTGTTTTTGTTGTCGTCGTTACGGATTTTATAAGGAAAAATGCAAGTTTGATGACCTAGAATGATGTTATGTTGGTTATGGGAATTTATGTGAGTTTTATGCAATTTTTACCTTTATGAATATTGCATTGTTAGTATGTGGATTAATGTCGTAAATCATGAATTTGGAAGATAAGAATGTGTTTGGTGTTGCTTTCGGGTTTGGAGATGAATTCGGGTGAGATGGAGTATGGTTTGAGTTGTTTGGAGAATTTTGTGAATTGTTTGAAATGTTCTTGAATATTGTTGGAATAGTTTTGAATTAGTAATCAAATGTATAAATGTCGATATCGGTTTGAATGTAAGTAGTTGAGGTAAGTTATTGGAATATTATGAATGTTGTTGAATTATGTAGAAAAAGAGCCATTAAGGTTAGAAGGTATTTTGAGTTGATTGTTGATGTTGTAGCTTGGTTATTGGTTTGGTTGTTGTTGAAATGAGCCGAGTTGAATCTCGGGGATGCTATATGTATAGGGAGATCTTTCGCCCAAATTGTTATAGAACAATATTGGTTAAGCTTGGAAATTGTAAGTCTCATGAATAGTAAGCGGTCAATGTGACCATTTGCGGATTTTTGGCGAAACGGAAGTGAATTTGGAAAGGCGTAAGGGCATATAAGGTATGTAAAGCTTTACCTATTCTTTTCTTGGCACGTCCTAGGTATGATAGGCTTTGATACGAGCCTAGAGGGCGACTCTACTCCTCGGAATTTACGTCCAAAAACAGCCCATTTTCATTCAAAAGAGAGAATTGAAGTGAAAATTGTGCGGATAGTTAGAAAGATTGTTTGAACCTCTAGGACTTGTGTAAGTGGAATCCGAATACCTTAGAATCTTTATGAATGACGTTATGAAGTTCAATATATGTAATTTATATGCGCCACCTCATTTGACTGAGGTAGGCCCACTTTGTCCGGTTATTTCTTATTAATCCGTTTGAACTACTTTTGAATTAAAAATTAAGAGATATTTTAAACTACCTTTCCAACTCCTAGAGATTAACGATATAATTATTTATTTGAATCATATGACCTACTTTGGGATTTGTAACTACTTTAGGAAGATTAGTTTGGTACAAAACTTTTCGATCTCCGAAAGACTACCGTGATGCTCGTTGTTACCAAATGTTTGCTATAAGGTCTATCATCCAAGTTATGATGATCGAGTCTCTACAAAATATTGTATGTTTGGTATTGCATATGGTTTTCTCACTACTGCGCTTTCGTGCAAGCTTTATACGTCTTTCACCGAGTCCCGGCCGGGTATGTAATCGTGCGCCTCATTGCATTGTTCACCGAGTCCCTCGCAGAGGGCCGGTACGCTATATAAGTACATATATGATGATCCGATGGTGTGATGGTATGGGAATGGCGGCCAGGATGGCATTTGATAATCCTACTCACCGAGTCCCTCACTGGAGGGCCGGGTATGGCATATGCATACGATTACATGCTTACATGACTACTATACATGATGTTTACATGACTTTATTCACCGAGTCCCTCACGGAGGGCCGGGTACGTTATATATGCATAATGACTTGATGATATGATATGGATATACATGATATACGACTCACGGTAAGTTTTGATTTCCTAAGTTCGTACTTATTTCGATGCGGTCTAGCTCGGTTATGATCTTATTTATTGTGTTCGTGTTTTTACATATTCGGACATATTCCGTCGCACCGACCCCTTTCTTCGGGGCGCGTTTCGTGCCGTGCGGGTACCGACGCTCGGTTTGAGGATCCACCGCCTGGGCCATCATCTATCCCGTTTCCGGGAGTGCTCCGTCTTTCGGAGCTCATACATTTTGGTATATATTTTCTTTTGATACATATGTATACTATTATTCAGGGGTACGACGGGGCCCTGTCCCGTCATATGATTTCGCTATTCTGTTTAGAGCACGTGGACATGTATGTGGGTTATGGCCATATCGTACGGCCGCGTGTATGTATTATATGTATGGTCGGTTTATCCACCGTACACGACCTTGTCGCTCGCCCGTATATGTGTATATGAATATGTTGGCCCCGTGTGGCCTTTGTTGGTATTTTCGTGCGGCAGTAAATTCACCGTTAGTGAGAAAAAAGAGGATAAACTCTACCCAAATTTTTTTTATATACTTGAGATACTATTTTTGGCTTATGGTACGTACGGGTGCCCGGATCGGGGCGCTAGTCACGCCACGGGTTAGTACGTGCTACTATCTTAAGAATTATCCATGTTTGCCTATGTTTGTGGGAGGTGATTTATAAAGTATGAATCTGTTATGATGGATGAGTCTAAACTTGAAGAAAGATGGTTTATATCGGAAGTTTCTTCCTCTGTATAACCTAGATGTCCATTATTGATGTCATTCAAGGGTATAGAAAGCATGCTAGGCTTGAATCTTGAGTTTAAATGATATTGTCATGATCTTGACAGTTATTTCTCTGTGTATTTGCTTCAAAATACGTCTTTGCCAGAGGGTCTGTGTGCTTGAAGGTTTATCTAGTCTCTAAATGCTAGTTGTAAAATCATATTGGCTTAGGTTATAGTTGAAACTAATTTATCAGATGAGGTTTTAAGTTGTGCTTCTTCACTTAAGTTAAAGTTTTGGTTCTAAATATGTCAAGGAGTTTGAATACTAATCCTGAAAATTATTTTTAGTTTTCAGTTTTTCTCCATGCTCAGCTAGCTTTATTACAGCGTGCATATTTTATGTTGTGTGCTAGTTTAATACTTTCATGAGAGATGGGGAGTGCACATCATGTCTTTCTGTGGAGTTTCTTAATTATTTCTGTGTGAAATGAATATTGCCTCCCTATCTGTTGTTTGATTTGGCTATTGTGCACCCGATGATGGCTTCTTAGCTGGAATATGTGTATACACATGTATGTCGAGAGTGTGCTTTGATTAGCACATTTATTGGGAGATTAGTTGGTCATTATGGATCAAGCTTGAACCCTCCCCGGTGTTAGCCATGCCTGGGATTCATGAAATCCCTTGGAACTTGTGCAACATCGGGAAGACGGGGGTAAGAGCTTTCTGATACTAACCTTCCAAGTATCCTTATGAATGTGTATACACAAAATATACATAGTATATACATAACCCACTGGTCTGTTTTGAATTTATATTATATATGTTTGGCCTTATTTATTGATTGCATGCTAATCTTTTTCTTTCGTTTTATGCATGGTCATCACATACGAGTCCGAGGGACTCGTCTCCCTTCCGCGTTCAGTGTTGGGCCAAGGCCCAACGATACCTCGTTCTTCCTACCAGTTCTGCCCGCAGCAAGAAAATAGCAAAACAGAGATTTTGGGCCAAAGCCCAATAGGCGTGAATGGTCCCCTGCAGGCCTGAAAATGGGCTGAACCCATTTCCAACTGCAGTCCTATTGCAGCAGCCATTTTCGAAATGGGCTGAGCCCATTTATATTATCATTCCTCATTTATTTTATGTATTTAATTATGCAACTAACTCTTTGTTTGTTTTGTTTCTTTTTTCTTAGCTTACCGCTAGCAAAATTAGTAGGTTTTGTTTAGTAATGGGTAGTTAGGAAGACCGATAATTAATTTCTCGAGTTTCATTCTCCTTCATATATTAAAGTTATTTACAATACCTATAACATTTATATTTCTTAGAATAATTGATTTATAAAGTGGCATAATTATATATTTAAGCTATAGGGAATCATAATTCATATTGACTATCTTAAAGATTTCGAATCATCATGTAGATAATAATGTAAGTATATTTCATAAAACATCGTTTTCAAGATTCATCCAACTAAATATATTTTATCCAAGCCTGGTTGAATAAAGTCAGGATTAGAAAGAAAATTCATCACCCTTTGCATTTTGTCTATAAAAAGAAAATTTAGATTAGACAAAGTATATCTAATCGATAGAATTTTGAAGTTTCATTTACCTTATTTTAACCTCTTGCACTCTGTTTATAATAAGTCTAGCTTTTCTACATATAATGTAATTTTATCTCAAGCTTAAATTGGCTAATCTTTTCTTACCAGCTTCTAATTATGTGAAATTTGTTCATATTTTGCAAAGTTTCAATGTCATATTATTTCAAAAACTTAGCAACATTTATAAGTTGTATTTAAAACCCTTTTATGTAAATTATTATATTTCCTATAAGTCTCTATTTTAGATGGCGTTATTATTTAAAAGCCTTAACAATATTTGTAAGTCTTATTCTAAATATTCTTTTTATGCAAAATATTATATTTTTTCTATAAGTCTTATTTTAAAATAACATCACTATTCTCATTCAAAGTCTAACAGCATTTATAGACCTCATTCTAAATAGCATTATATTTAAAGCCTTAGCAATATTTACAAGTTTTTGGCATTTACGTGCATTACCATATTTTCTATGAGTTTTATTCTAAATAGCATTTTCATTTAAAACCTTAATAATATTTATAAGTATTATTTTAAACGGCATTATTACGTTTTCTTTTAAAACCTTATCAGCACTAACAAACTATTTTCTGAAATGTCAAATATTATATTTGCGTCTTTAGCCCTAATTAATTAACCTAAGTTTGATCGGATAACCGTAGTTAACGGATTCTAAAGGATGCCTAACCCCTTCTCTTTAGAATAATTTAGAACCCTTACCTAGAATTGAAATTTAAGCGGACCATTAACGGAGGTTTAATTAGGTTTTACCTTAGTTAATAAAATAGGTGTCCTAATTCACCATTAAATCAATTAGGTGGCGACTCCTAAAATAAAGCAGAAATAGGAATCTCCAATATGTTGTACCTAGTTTAACCCGCTTAAATGGGGTATAACAACGAGCATCAGTATCAAATACCGGTCATCACGTTATGGGTATTTGCGCAATTTTAATTGTATAGTTGGTCTGAATGTCATGCTTTGAGCACTAGCTGATAGAATAGTACGATCCTTTAGATCTATGATTGGGGTCCGATGCCCGTACTTTATGTCTCTTATTATTGCCTGTCTTATCTGTTTGAATGCATATCACTCATATATCCTCGCTGAAATGAAAAAGGAAGTAAAAGGTGAAGCATTTATGATATTGAGACATAATGATGGATTTCATGCTTATATACTTGTTCTTGACTTGTGGTATGCCATATTCATACTTTATATCTATTCATGCATACGATTTGAGGATATGATTGTGAGTCCGATGGGATCTTGTTCCGGACAAGTGATGATGCTTTAGCGCGTTCCGTTGACAAATGGGTCCGATCGGCTAAGAGACAGGTTATTGAGATATGATATGATGAGACCGTGATCTGAGGATTTACCGGAGCGGTGATATATGGGCCTCATGAGCCCCCCATGGGTCACGATTCGTTGACATTCGAACGTGTGTATATCGGGAAGTGGAAACAGGCCTTGCATTGCATTTGCATCTCATTCATCCATACTTTATACTGTTGTTCTGATTATTGGTATCTGACTTGTCTTATCTTGAAATCTATCTATTATGTGGGTTTAGCTGTTAATGTGATTATCTCGTATTATGGACTAATGGTAGACTAGTGTGGTTGTGGTATCGTGAACCAACCCTCGTCTCCGTTCCGGAAAGGGTCGGTCAACGATGCTGCTGAGTACCCATTGTTTATTGTACTCACGCTACACTTGCTGCACCTTTTTGTGTGCAGATTCGGTCCCCAGTACTAGCAGAGCTCGTAATTACCAGGCTGCCTGCTAGAGCCCTTGCTAAGAGATCAGGGTGAGCACCATGGTTCTGGACGGCTCTGGACTCTCCTCTATCATTTACCTTCTGTCTTTCTTCATTTCAGATAGTCTCTATTTATGTATTTTCAGACTATTTGTACTCTTTAGTAGTCCTTGTGTTTGGTGACATCAGATTTTGGGAAGATTTGTAATAACTCTTAAGTATTTCTATTTAAGATTGTTAAGACTTGAAATTGAATTGTATGATTTAATTCCGCTTTTAGTATTTCCTTATATTTTGGGCGGTTAATGGTTTGTGTTGGCTTACTAGTACGGTGGGACTAGTGCCATCACGACTTGATAAACTGGGTCATGACATATTGTTTGATAATATTACAACCTAAATAATATAACACGGGTTACCATAGGATCATCTTGAGTTATTTGTCTGGATCATTGCAAGATCATCTCAGATTTGTACAATCACATAATCTTACTATATGGACAGATATTCCGTCTTCATATGTGAATTACTCATGTTATCCTTCATTTGAAAGTAATTCACCTCCTTAATTGTTATTTTTTAGAATTTTGATTTTCTTTTCCACCATTAATTATCAACTAATTCTTATAACCCTTAAAAATAAAATATCTTTCACAATCTCACTAATAATTTTCAAGAAATAGTATAATTTGTCAAAAACTAATTAGTGAATTTAATGTTTGCATTGCGTCGTTAATATTTTTTGCTGTATAAAGAAAATCAGGTGCATAGTTAAGGGGAAAAAAAAATAATCTATTGATGCTTTAATTATTTGATGAAGGTATACGTTGTACCATTTGCGTTAGTTCACAATGTCCATATGAGCGTGATAAAGTGATATTGACATAATTTAAAAACTTTGAAGAATATCAGTCATAAAAAATGTCAACATAAATTTTAGTCCCATTTTATTAGTTTGAAAAAGAGAAGTAACTTCGTGATTCTTTTAGCTCTTATATCTAAACAAATTTGAATACTTTGTGAGAAACATTTCAATTTAATTATTGACTAACTCATTTAAGTTAGCATATCTGAACTTGAATAAGAAATAATAGAAGATAAAAGAACTCATGGAAAAACAAAAGAAATGGTAATGTGATAATCTTGAGAATGTAAACTCTGTGTATATATATAGGGTTTTGCTAAAGTACTAATTATTTTTGGTGTAACTAACGTACTGCATAAAGATGTGTGTATATACGATACCAATACAGAATAAACTCTTATTCAAATGTCCTACATAAATTATGAGTTATAGCGCTGGAAATAGAAACCAATTGAAGCAAAATTAAATGAAGAATTAAGCAAAGAAGGAAGTCAAACTAATTTATTTGCATTAAGCAATTTGTAATTACCAATTTGTTGAGGATAGCAAAATCCTAAAATAAAGTATTAGCCTAAAGAGTATATATTGGACTTTCTGGAAATCAAATGAATTCACGTATACCACCAAATTGTATATCAACGAATTAATCTAATTTCTTTGGTAAAGGAATAAAAAAATTATCCGTTAACATATTCCCAATGATCATATACATGCAAATTAAATAACACATTTTGAGATCATTACATAATGAATGTCTACCACTCTATCCTAATATTTGTATAAATACATTTCATAAATCATATTCCCAATGATCATATACATGCAAATTAAATAACACATTTTGAGATCATTACATAATGAATGTCTACCACTCTATCCTAATATTTGTATAAATACATTTCATAAATCACAAATTGTAGAAATATTTTAAAAAATGAGTAGAATAAAAAAAGTAGAACTTGCCTTTTACTGTCATTTTCTTCTTGATATAACGGAGGAAGAAGATGAACCAACTACTTGTGTTGCCTTCTCCGTAATTTTGCAAAGAATAAAATTACTGAACTCATTTGCTTTCCGCTTTCTTTGTCAATTAATGAAATAAACAGCCTTGAAACTCATTTTGGAAAGATCTGCCGTTGCCTGAGTTGATAACTTGTTTGTGAAAATCTAGCATTAGGCGGACCTATTCACTAACTTGTTTGAATTGGTGGAATAGTTTATATCATGGTCCCATAGCCGTAATTACATGAGTCATATATTCATGTCACTGAAACGTCATTAACCTCTAGTCCAACTATTTTGGCCAATGAACTAGAGTATCGGGGCAAGCATTCAATGCATCCAATCGTTTCCATTGCGGGTGCTGAATTCCGTTACGACGATTCACTTTCTTTGTCAGGTGAAATTAGACACAGTTTATAATAACAAGTTTCTGAACCATTGCTATGCACGATCAAGTACGAAAATAATGGTGTGTTAAAAATAAGTTAATAGGAATAAAAGAAGTTATATTTGTATAATGGATGGGTCTGACCGGTTGATGGAGGAGTTTGTACGTACCCATTATGTTTTTTCTTAATTATGTAATTAGCTAAATTACAAGGGCATTTTAGTAATTTAACATTTGACTAAAGGGCTTTTCACTTTTAATATAATATAGATATAGATTATTTTAAAAAAAAAATCAAAATTCATTATTAATGGAGAAAGAATCAGTTAGTGGAAGTCCAAAACCCACAATAGAAGTTACAACCGTTACAAATCCCACGACTTAAGGAAACGACTGTTATCCTTTGTGGGCAAACCCAAAAGCCTCATTAACTTGGCTGTGTGGGTGATGTTTAAATGATGCTTCCATCGACCTAAATGTGTTCAATCTGTCATTTTGCTAACAGGGGTTTTATAATCCTTTCGCTTGACTAGGGATCCGACACATGATATGTTGCAATCCTTCAAGATGTTACTATTCAGGTATTATTGTTTTGGCTTAAGATATGTTTCAGTGACAAATATTTTAAATCTTTTGTCAGGTAATTTAGCAAATATTAGTTTTCCTTTTCCCTGGCTGAGTTTTCTTTCGTTCTTTTTTTGACTTGTAGGAAACTTATTCACATGATAATTAAATGAGGTCTCGTATCTAGATCCTGTTCATTATTTTATGAAAAACTTTCAAAGGTAATGTCTGACATAACTTATGTCTCGATAAAGGCATGAAAAAGACATCGTGTATTATTTTGGGTCTTGTATAGCAGTTCTATACATTGAAATTTACATCACTCTTTTACCAATGGAATTGAAACCTTCGCAAGTTTGCAATTTTCGTGCATTACTAAATGTATAGTTTATTTTCACTCAGTATTTATATTAGCCAAGCTTATTTTTCCTCTAAAAGTACTTATTTTTTTAATAAGTGCTTATTTTAAAAAAAGTAAGGTGTTTGATCAAGCTTTTGAGAGAAAATAAGTGTTTTTTGAGAGTAGCAGAAACAGTTTTTCAGAAGTTAAAAAAAATAGCTTTTGCCCAAAAGCACTTTTTTGAAAAGTACTTTTGAAAAAAATACACATAGAAACACTTTTTAAAAGCTTGGTCAAACACTAATTGCTGCTCAAAAGTACTTTTTAAATTAATTGGCCAAACACAAACTGCTTTTAGCCAAAAGTACTTTTTTGAAAAGTACTTTTTAAAATAAGCTATTTTTAGAAGCTTGGCCAAACAGGCTATAAGTTGTACTAATTTATCGTGATTAAGTTATAAATTGAAGTGATAATGTATATTAATTATGATTTAGTGAGAAATGTGTATTATGAACTCAAAATAAATACAAATTTTGGGTAGAGGATGTGTGGTGTTTCCTAACAGTTTTAAGTTGAAAATATTGTGCCTTTCCTACATTGATAATGAACTGCTTTTTTTCCAATACTCAAAACATTGGCATTTGGATATTTATTTTCTGTATTTATGTAGACCACTTCAGCATTGAGGAGTACAGTGTTCCATTTCTGTAGATTCGTTAGCTCTTTATCTGCAAATATTGTTTGAATGTTAAATAGCTCCTCTTTTTCCTAACACTAACATTTTATTATTTCTCTACAATTGTACAGGTGTTTTTTTTTCAATAATTCCTAATAAGAAGGCTATTAAGAAGACTAAACATAGGACGTAAGACGCATCATCATTTTCGAATATGTATAACCCGTAACAGTTCTCCCATATATGATGAAAATAGTATGTACTTTAGCACTTACAAGTATGATGAAGCCATGGATGTTGTTCCAAAATGTCTCTATATCATATCTCACAATTAGCTATCCTGTAGTTTTGTTAGACTGGTTTGGTACTTTACCGGGCCGTGCATCAAACAGTTAATATGTAACGAACGACCTTATCTTTTCAATTTGAATTTTTGACCAAAATAATATATTATTTAAAACAATTAACAAGAATAATACAATACTTTTAAAATTTACCGAAATAGAATAACGTAGTTGTGAGTAACGTTTTAGGTAATATTTTATTAAAATATTTTAACGGAAAAAAGTTAGGACAGACGGAATAACGAAAATATAAAACGTAACTGTGAGTAACGTTTTACAAGTATTTCGTTACTGGGAGTTACGACTCTCTGATTCTATTAATTACTCTCTGCTAAAGTACAATTTGTGGGTCCAACATGATTTTCATTTATCTCACACCTTTTTTCTATGCTTATTTTCTTATTTTTCTTACAAAAGTGAGAAATTACAATGTATATTACAGTTTCTACACAATTTTCTAAGATAAAAGATAAACTTGAAGACCATTCAATTTAAATAAACTTAAGTAAAATTTATTCCGTTGTGAAATTTGATTGATATGCACTTCGGCCACAAGTAACAAAAAGTCAGAAAAAGAGCGGCTCATATCAATCAAATTTCACAACTGAATAAATTTTACTTATGTTTATTTTACTATTATATATAAGGGACTACAAAAGGGCTTTTGTAGTCCTCACAAAACTTTCCCAAAAAATATCAAACTTTTCAATTAATTACTTCTAGGTCCTGATCTTATTTTTTAAAGTCAAATTTATTTTATGTTCTTATGGTTTACTTTTTATGTCCGGTACCCGCATTGGAGCTCGCCTAATCCAGATTCGAGTCACATAGGGCCCAATCGGGGGAAGCGCTCCCTACCAAGGATTTTTTCATACTCAGGCTCGAACCCGAGACCCTGATTAAGGGAGGAACAACCTCATCCGCTGCACTTTATTTTCCCTGTTTCTTTCTTCTATTGATCTTATTATTAACCTAAAAAATAGTCATTTCTTCGCTAGATATTCTTGCTTCTTGTTGCTTTTTGTTTTCTTCTTTTTCATTTGTTGCTTATCATAGATTTTTACATGGAAGCACTTCTTTCACTTTATATTTGTATTATGAAATTTGAGAATTTCTGAAAATTCTTTTACTCATATGTAGGCATTTCTTTTACTTTATATTTATACTTTAATGAGCTCATATGTGTTTACCAAGATTAATACAAAAATGATCTTCAAATAGTTTAAAGATTATGAAATGATGCCATATAATGTTGAAAATGAAAACAATATTATCAGTCAAGATCTGGTTATTTTTAAAATCTCTTATTTGGTTAACTAAAACTAACCTTTTAAGCAGAAAATGAGTTTGAAGTAGGGTCAAATTAGAGTGTCAGCTACCGATTTAATTGGATTCGATAGCACTTTGTTTCAAATTATGTATTTGTCTTAAAAGTTCATTTTGTATAAATTATTAATTTAGAACTAAATAAAAAAAATTAGGATTCGAAACTCATATATTTCAAATTATGGCTCCGCATTTAATTTAAATTAAATAATTTTTATCAAAATGAAAGTTAAGATATTAAAGGAGTGAAATAAAAAATTTGCTTTTATATATTGAAAATATACTTATTTGAAGTTTAATTATTACCAACATAAATTATATTTCTTTCATTAAAATATTATTTTTATATTTGGAGTTGGGCCCGGGCTTAGCATGGGCCTCGTGAGACTAGTAAATTGAATGGTCTTCAATTTTATCTTTTATCTTAGGAAATTTTGTAGAAACTATAATACTTTGTAGTATAGGAGATTTCTCACCTTTGTAAGAAAAAAGTAAGAGAAGCACAGAAAAAAGGAGTGAGAGAAATGAAATCAGAGAGTCGTAACTACCGGTAACGAAATACTTGTAAAATGTTGTACAATTACGTTTTATGTTTTCGTTATTCTGTCCGCCCTAACTTTTTCCGTTAATTTTTTTTTAAATAAAATATTACCTAAAAAGTTACTCACAATTACGTTTATCCTGTTTCTGTAAATTTTAAAAATATTGTATTATTCTTGTTAATTGTTTGAAATAATTTATTATTTAGGTAAAAAATTCTTTCAATTTTGGTATGTTTATTTCACAGCTCAACGCATATGCTCACAAACTGAAAAGTGAGTATCAAGATTTTGCAAACACGGCTAATTGGTTACCCTTTAAATCTCCTGCACCCCTAGCTTTTACATAATTAAGATGAGTAATGATTTCTCATTTTTCAACTTAAATCGGCGACTGATTCAAATTATTCAAAACCACTTGTAACTAAATTTAAAGACGAAATTTCAAGCAAACAGCAAAAGAAGTAATGTAAAAATTAAAGGAAACAATTAATAAATGATTATTATATCAACAGGCGCTGTCTTTGACCGGTAAAAACACCTTATGGAGATGTTCCATCATTTTGCAGTTTTAATACAATGCTTAATGCCGGAGCAATTTATTAGTTGTCTCGTTTATTAGTTTTTTCAAGTTTCTTAAAAAGTCAGTAACAAACTCGCCAACTTCATTTATATTCCTACTACTTTCTTGTTCAACAATGTTCTACTCTTGACCTTTTCGTTCGTTATATTCTAGCTATACTATCATTACTCTAAGCTTCATTTCTAAGACAAATTCAACGCTTGTTATTTGCTGTAAAAAAAAAATAAAAAAAATCTAAGTTGATAGAAAATTTCCCCCCTTTTCACAAACCTAGCTACTTGTCCCTAGCTTTGCCATTAATCTAAAACATAAAGTGACAGTTAAATATTACTCCCTCCGTCTCAATTTATGTGGCAATTTTCGCTTTTCGAGAGTCAATTGACTAAATTTTGAAGCTAAATTGGATTAGATTAACTCGATATTCTAACATTAAAATTTATATATCTGAAAACTACTATAAATTGCAACTTTTCTCATATCAATTTGATGAAAAAATACATCTTAAAATGATAGTCAAAGTTCATACAGTTTGAATATCGGGAAGCGAAAAGTGCCACATAAATTGGGACAGAGGGAGTAGAGTTTAAGTTATATATATGTTAATGTAAAGAATTTTTATCCTATCAGGCTATCTTTGTCTATTATAACAAGTGACGCGTCTTATTTTTAAGATGACAAATCCATTTTTCATGGAGGCTTAATTACGATCTAGATGTAGCTTTTATTTGGGTGACTTAATAGTGTTAAACATTTTTTAAACTGACGGTACCTTTATGATATTAGTATAAGTTAAAATTTTACGTAAACTAGGTTCGATATTATAAGGTTGTCCGCATCATTGCCTGTAAAAGGTAAGAAGTTGTTTTGTTCTCAACATTGTCATGCATGAATACAAGTACGTAATTTACCATTTATGAGAGTAAAAATGACTTCCATGATGGAGATATATATCAGCTATACAACACGCTGACATAAGACAAATTAATAATTGTCCTATACATCGAAAACCTACTTATGAGAAAACTAAAACAAAATAAAATAAAATTAAATTAAACCTGTGCTTTCTAGAGACGCGTTTCGGACATGAGAAAAAAAAAAAAGTATGCACAAGTCAAAAGAGAGGGGAATATGTTCAATTGTTCATTGACAGCCTATCTACTTTAATGACATTCGTCATTATTAATTAATCAAAACAAATCAGAGCTCTTGGTGTTGTTTTCTCTAACTAAATTCTTACTTGAAACCAATCAAATCTTTTACAGATTATTCTGATCATAAAACACTCCTAATTGAAGAGGACTTTCTTCATCTCTGATTTATCACTAGACTTTATGTCAAGTAATTTAGCTGGGTTGTTCCCGTAATTACTTTTTCGTCTCTGATGACAGAATTATCGATCATTACCATGCTGACTTAATTGCATGATAAATTACCCACCCATGCTAATATTCAATAGAAGCTTCCTACCTTGTTCAAAACATAAATACCTGCTGGTAGTCGGTGCTTGCATAAGATCAAAATTTTTATCGTTAGTAGTTACAAATTAATTAGATGTGCAGAAAAAATTGAACATATTTTGCATTTACTGTTTTGATGTAAATTATACATCATGTGGAGATACAATTTTACCTTACATAATTAAGACGAGTAGTGATTTCTCATTTTTCAACTTAAAACGGCAACTGATTCAAAACCACTTTTAACTAACTTTAAAGATGAAATTTCAAGCAAACAACAAAAGAAGTAATGTAAAAATTAAAGGAAACAATTAATTAATGATTAGTATATCAACAGGCGCTGTCTTTGACTGGTAAAAACACCTTATGGAGATGTTCCATCATTTAGCATTTTTAATACAATGCTTAATGCCGGAGCAATTTATTAATTGTCTCGTTTATTATTTTTTTCAAGTTTCTTCAAAAGTCAGTAACAAACTCGCCAACTTCATTTATATTCCTACTTTCTTGTTCAACAATATTCTACTCTTGACCTTTTTGTTCGTTATATTCTATCTATACTATCATTACTCTAAGCTTCATTTCTAAGACAAAATCAACTTTTGTTGTTTGCTGTAAAAAAATCTAAGTTGATAGAAAATTTCCCCACCTTTCACAAACCTAGCTACTTGTCCCTAGCTTTGCCAGTAATCTAAAACATAAAGTGACAGTTAAATATTACTCCTTCCGTCTCAATTTATGTGACACTTTTCGCTTTTCGAGAGTCAATTTGACTAAACATTGAAGCTAAATTGGATTAGATTAACTCGATATTCTAACATTAAAATTTATATATCTGAAAACTACATGAAAAGTACTATAAATTGCAACTTTTCTCATATCAATTTTATGAAAAAATACATCTTAAAATGATGGTCAAAATTCATACAGTTTGAATCTAAGGAAGCTAAAAGTGCCACAAAAATTGGGACAGAGGGAGTAGATTTTAAGTTATATATATGTTAATGTAAAGAATTTTTATCATATTAGGCTATCTTTGTCTATTATAATAAGTGACTCGTCTTATTTTTAAGATGACAAATCCATTTTTCATGGAGGCTTAATTACGAACTACATGTAGCTTTTATTTGGGTGACTTAACAGTTTTAAACAATTTTTAAACTGACGGTACCTTTAGGATATTAGAATAAGTTATAATTTTACTCAAACTAGGTTCGATAGAATAAGGTTGTCCGCATCATTGCCTGTAAAAGGTAAGAAGTTGTCTTGTTCTCAACATTGTCATGCATGACTGCAAGTACGTAATTTACCATTTATGAGAGTAAAAATGACTTGCATTGATGGAGATATATATCAGCTATACAACACGATGACATAAGACAAATTAATAATTGTCCTATCCATCGAAAACCTACTTATGAGAAAACTAAAACAAAATAAAATAAAATTAAACCTGTGCTTTCTAGAGACGCGTTTAGGACATGAGAAAAAAAAAGTATGCACAAGTCAAAGAGAGGGGAATATGTTCAATTGTTCATTGACAGCCTATCTACTTTAATGACATTCGTCATTATTAATTAATCAAATCAGAGCTCTTGGTTTTGTTTTCTCTAACTAAATTCTTACTTGAAACCAATCAAATCTTTTACAGATTATTCTGATCATAAAACACTCCTAATTGAAGAGGACTTTCTTCATCTCTGCTTTGTCACTAGACTTTAATATGTCAAGTAATTTATCTGGGCTGTTCCCGTGATTACTTTTTCATCTCTGATGACAGAATTATCGATCATTACCATGCTGACTTAATTGCATGATAAATTACCCACCCATGCTAATATTCAATAGAAGCTTCCTACCTTGTTCTAAACATAAATACTTGCTGGTAGTCGGTGCTTGCATAAGATCAAAAAATTTATCCTTAGTAGTTACAAATTAATTAGATGTGCAGATAAAATTGATCATATTTTGCATTTATTGTTTTGATGTAAATTATACATCATGTGGAGATACAATTTTACCTTGTTCAGACCCCAAATTTAGGATTATACTAGCAACAAAAGCCAAAATTTAGGTGATGTAAGTATTATTTTCCTTCCAATGCCGGAAATTTGACTTTCCAGTGAATTGTATTTTTTTGAAAGATAAACAAATTTTCATGATGTAATGATAAATAATAATTTCATGCCTTTACTGATATAATGAATAAAGTTCGGAGACCATTGCATGTCATGTGTTATAACCCCTGCTTTCTCAAATTCAATAAAATTACAACATTCTATTACAAAAACCAAAGTGTTTTTGTATACGGGTAAAACCGAGGACACGAGTACGCTCGGTTTCCCGTTGTTATGATTACGCTCGGGTGAAGCTCGACCATCTCACCGGGATCGAGGAGCTCGAGGCCGGTTCAGTACGAGGTGATAACGGAAGGATGATCGGTGGCATTAACGGAAGACCGAAATATCCGCCATCACCGGATATTCGGCGTCAATCCGGCGACGCTTGTTGTCACCAGTTACTTGCTTTATTTAGAATTGTATTAGGTTTGAAATTCCCCTACTATATAAAGGGGAGGCCTCCATTCATGAAGGGGGTGGGCAATACAGAAGAGAGAAAGGATTCACATCAATAATCATAAAAGAATATAGTATCTGTTCCCATCTGTTCTTGGATTTTACTTCGTTGGTGTTTCTTGATAGCTCGTAACAAAAGGATACCGACCTCGGTTCCCTAACCCGAGGTCACGCGAATCTGGCATTTGGTTAGATCTGATTATTTGTTCGTTCCATTGTATATCGCATTGTTCAAATCTTTAATTGAATTTAGCTGTGTATCTTAGGCACCTCATATAAATTTAACTGTCTGTATTTCAAGGTTAAACAGTTTGGCGCCCACCGTGGGGCCTTAGATATTAGCGGCGGTTCAATATAACACTGTGTTCAAACTCGATATTTTATACTTGTTCTTTAGGGTTTGATTTCAGGTATACAGGAAATGTCGGATTCACGTTACGTCAACTTCCAAGTGGGCGAGCCATCACGAGCATGACGGCGGTGATGCACCGAACCACGACGCCCCCCCCCCCCCCTCCCGGTTAATCCAGCTCAAGTCGATTCATCGGTGGGAAATATTCCGGTCGGTGAGAATAACGGAGCCATCTTTGCGACGACTCCGAACCGATTAGATATGGCCATGGCTCAGTTGCAGGCCCAGCAAGAGATCATAGTGCAATTGCAAAATCGGAATCAGGCACCCGATGTTGCTCCATCGGAACCGACCCAAGATACGGAGGAAAGGCAGGTCCCGCAGGGTAACGATGGACTCCTCGGGCAAAATATCGAATTGAAAAGAATGCTCATGGAATTGACCAAACGAGTTGAATCCGGTGAAAAGAAGATAGAGGCGAACGATAAGAAGGTAGAGAACTATAATTCGAGGGTTGATCAAATACCGGGGGCTCCGCCGTCTTTGAAGGGCCGGATTCGAAAAATTCGTTCAAATCTTTGTTCCCGCCGAGCGCGGCGCCAATGAAAATCCCCAAAAGGTTTCGCATGCCCGATGTCCCGAAATACAGTGGGACAACCGACCCGAACGAGCATGTAACTGCATATACATGCGCTATCAAGGGCGACAATCTCGCCGATGATGAACGGGAGTCGGTGCTACTTAAGAAATTCGGAGAAACCCTGTCGAAGGGAGCTATGCTTTGGTATCATAACTTGCCCGAGCATTTGATTGATTCATTTGCCATGCTTCTTTGATGCTTTCGTTAAGGCCCATGCCGGGGCTATCAAAGTCGAAACCTGAAAGTCAGATTTATTCAACGTCAAGCAACGAGACGACGAGACCCTCCGCGAGTTCGTGGCTCGATTTCAAGTGGAGTGCATGGACTTGCCACCAGTTACGGACGATTGGGCCGTTTAGGCTTTCACCCAAGGGCTCAATTCAAGGAGCTCAATCACCTCGATGGAACTGAAACAAAACTTGATAGAGTACCGGCAATCGCACAGGGCTGATGTGCATAACAGATATCAGTCGAAAATAAGAGTCGAAGACGATAAGATTTTGAGGGCCGCTTCGGTGTCGTGGCACTCGGGTAAAGGAATCGATCATACGAAGAGAGTGGTGGATCGAGATTCCAGATCATCCTATGACCGGTACCAGCCGTATCCGCTCGATCGAAGAGGAAACGGGCGTAACACTGAATCGGGCAAAATTGATAGGAGAAGTGACCGAAGGAGCGACCGAGGTCCAAACAACCGCGGGTTGATTAACAAAAACGCTGTCGAAAGAATTTCGGGGAACAGAGAGATTCCAAGGTTATCCGAGTATAACTTTTGCGTCGATATAGCAACTTTAGCTGCGGCCGTTAGCCGGAATAAAGAAACGAGGCATCCAGGCCCATCCAATCCCGACCGGAGAAGCGGGACAAAAGCCTTATTTGCGGTATCATCATACTCACGGTCACCGGACCGAAGATTGTCGGCGACTAAGGAGGAGGTGGCCCGTCTGTTCAATTTAGGGCATCTTTGAGAATTCTTGAGTGAGCGAGCGAAAACCCATTTTAAAACACGGATTCCAACAAGCCGGATAGACCGGAAGAGCCTCGTCGGGTGATACACGTGATCATGGGAGGAACCGACATGCCCGTGGGGCCGGTGATGAAGCGCACAAAGATCTCCATAACGAGGGAAAAGCGTGTCCGACGATGACCCGAGGGTGCCATCATGTTCGATGACGAGGACATGGAAGGCATTGCGCGACCACGTAATGGCCTTGGTAATCTCTATCCTTGTCAATAATGTTAGAATTAAACGTGTGCTGATTGACCCAGGTAGCTCGGCTAATATCATCCGATGGAGAGTCATCGAACAGCTGGGGCTACTAGATCAGATCGTGCCTGCCATCCGAGTCCTCAATGGATTCAACATGGCATGCGAAACGACCAAAGGCGAGATCACTCTACCAATCAGCATGGCAGGAGTAGTGCGGCGAGACGAAATTTTATGTGACGAGAAGGTGATATGGGATATAATGCACTGCTTTGGGCGGACCGTGGATTCATCTCGTAAGGGCGGTCCTTCGACTATGCATCGGATGTTGAAGTTCCCGACCCCGGAAGGTATCAAAACGGTCCGTGGTGAACAGCGGTACCCGCGAAAGAAATATTCGCGGTCGAAGAATGCTAAGACCGCAAAAGCTCCAGATCGGACTGAAGGGAAGAATGTCAAATAGCAATTACAGATCCGATCTCGGAATCTTTGAAAGATCGGAACGGGGACACTCTAGATGAAGAGTTAAAGTTCGGAGTACCGAGAACCTTTGTGGGGCTCGATGATTCTGACGCCACCAAGTCCACCGTTGAGGAGCTCGAACAAGTGACGTTGTTTGCCCATTTGCCAGAAAGGAAAGTATAACTGGGCACGGGGTTAACGCCCGAGCTCAGGGATGAATTTACTAAATTTTTTAAAATTAACTCCGACTGTTTTGCTTGGTCCCATTTAGACATGACAGGTATCCCACCGGACGTGACGACACACAAGCTAAGCTTGGATCCGAGTTTCTCCCCGGTCAAACAGAAGTGAAGGCCGTAACCCGAGGTGAAGCATGCTTTCGTCAAAGACGAGGTAACCAAGCTCCTTAATATAGGGTCCATTCGAGAGGTAAAATATCCGGATTGGTTAGCTAACGTTGTGGTGGTACCTAAAAAGGGGAATAAGTTTAGAATGTGCGTAGATTATAAAGACCTCAACAAAGCCTGTCCGAAGGATTCTTTTCCTTTGCCCAGTATCGATCGCATGATGGACGCTACCGCGGGTCATGACACCCTGAGTTTCCTTGATGCATACTCCGGGTACAACCAAATCCAAATGGACCCGGCAGATCGAGAAAAGACCTCTTTTATAACTAAATTCGACACATATTGTTATAATGTAATGCCTTTCGGCCTAAAAAATGCCGGTGCAACCTATCAACGCCTAGTCAATCGAATATTTGAACATCAAATAGGGAAATCCATGGAAGTTTATATTGATGACATGGTCGTTAAGTCCCTACGAGCAGAGGACCATTTGAAATTTTTGCAGGAGACTTTCGACATACTAAGGAAATACAACATGAAGCTGAACCCGGAAAAATGCGCTTTCGGAGTCGGATCGGGTAAGTTCCTCGGCTTCGTACGGTGTCAAATCGGGGAATCGAAATCAACCCGGATAAAATAAAGGCCATCGAAGATATCAACGTGATAAACGACATCAAGGGTACAAAGGCTAACGGGACGCATAGCCGCTCTAAGCCGGTTCATTTCCGGATCCTCGGATAAGAGTCACCGTTTTCTCGTTGCTCAAGAAAAAAGACGGACTTCGCATGGACCACCGAGTGTCGGCTTTGGCGAACTCAAAAGATACTTATCAAGTCCACCCCTACTCCACACACCCGGCGCGCGAGCGATTGTATTTATACACAAAGCGGTGTTCGAGATTGCGGTAAGCGGTGTCCTGGTTCGAGAAGAGAATGGAACGCAATATCCGGTTTACTACGTAAGTAGAACTCTTGGTGACCCCGAGACCAGGTATCCGCATTTGGAAAAACTCGCTTTAGCTCTGTTAAGTGCATCTAGAAAATTGAAACCTTACTTTCAGTGTCATCCGATATGCGTTGTAACGTCGTACCCCCTAAGGAACGTCATGCATAAGCCCGAACTCTCGGGCGAGGCGGCAAAGTGGGCGTAGCGATTAGCGGGTATGATATTGAGTACAAACCCCGAACCGCAATCAAATCCCAAAATGCGCGATTTCGTGGCCGATTTCACACCGGTCATGATCCCGAGGTCGACAAGGAAATGCTTCTTGCCTCGGGAACTAGCACGGGAATCTGGACCCTTCATACGGATGGTGCATCCAATGTAAAGGGGTCCGGGCTGGGGATCGTCCTCAAACCCCCCTCAGGTGACGTAATAAGACAATCTATAAGGTCTGCGGCTTAGCTTAACAATGAAGGCGAGTATGAAGCTATGATTGCGGTTTAGAGGCGGCAAAGTTTGGGGGACGAGATCGTAGAAGCCAAGTGCGATTCTCTCCTGGTGGTCAACCAAACGAACGGGACCTTCGAAATCAAAGAGGACCGAATGCGGACACACCAGGAAAAATTACAGGTTGTCTTTCGCCGGTTTAAGGAGTGGACATTGGAGCACGTACCCCGTGATCAGATTAATGAAGCGGACGCCCTGGCAAATCTGGGGTCTTCGGTCGAATCAGAAGGGTTTTCCTCCGGAGCTGTGGTGCAGTTAACGAAATCAGTGATAGAAACTGGCCATGCCGAGGTAAACTCGACTAGCCTTACTTGGGATTGGCGGAACAAATACATAGACTACCTCCAAACAGGGAAGTTACCATCAGACGCCAAAGAATCACGAGCTCTCCGAACCAAGGCAGCTAGATTTTGTTTGATCGATGGCCAGTTGTACCGAAGATCATTCCATGGTCCCTTGGCCAGATGCCTAGGACCAGGGGAAACCGACTACGTTCTAAGGGAAGTTCACGAGGGCACTTGTGGGAATCACGCGGGGGCCGATTCATTGGTGCGTAAATTGATCAGAGCAGGATACTACTGGAACGAGATGGATGGGGACGCCAGAACCTTCGTTCAGAAATGTAACGAATGCCAGAGGCACGCCCCGTCCATACATCAACCCGGTGAGGAGCTACATCCGGTCCTCTCCCCATGGCCGTTCATGAAATGGGGCATGGACATAGTGGGACCCTTGCCATGGGCTCCAGGTAAGACACAATTTATTCTACTTATGACTGATTATTTTTCTAAGTGGGTCGAAGCACAGGCATTCGAGAAAGTCCGGGAAAAGGAGGTTATCGATTTCATTTATGATCATATAATCTGTCGATTTGGGGTACCGGCGGAGATCGCCTGTGACAACGGAAAATAATTCGTGGGTAGCAAGGTCAACAAGTTTTTTGAAGAGTACAAAATTAAGAAGATCTTATCAACCCCATATCATCCAAGCGCGAACGGCCAAGCCAAGTCTGCAATAAAATCATGCTGAGAACTTAAAGAAAAAGGCGGCGGTTCCAAACACCGATGGAAGGAGGTCCTGCCCGAAGTTCTGTGGGCTTACCGCACTACGGTAAGATCAAGCACCGGGGAGACTCCGTTCTCCCTAGTGTACGGAGCCGAGGCCCTGATACCCGTTGAGGTCGGTGAGCCGAGCCTAAGATTCCGTTATGCCTCCGAGAACTCAAACCACGTAGCAATGACCGTCAGTTTGGATCTCATGGATGAAAGAAGGGAAGCTGCACATATCCGGATAGCCGCATAAAAGCAAAGGATGCAAAGGTATTATAATCGAAGGGAGAACCTTAGACATTTCCAAATTGGGGACTTGGTGCGAGAAAAGTCACGCTTCATACGAAGAACCCTCACGAGGGGAAGCTAGCTCCAAATTGGGAAGGTCCGTACTGGGTAACTGGAATAACCGGGAAGGGTTCTTATCAGCTCGAAGATGGAGAGGTACACCAGTTGAAAAATAAGCGAACGTGGCATTTTTGAAGAGATATTATTGTTAAAGGTATGAATAACTTCCCCTTTTCTTTTAATTCAACCTAACCATGCAGGAATGCAGCCCGAGGGAAGCGAAACGGATAAACCGGTTGCCCCAGTGTCATAAGCATAGGACTGAAAGCACGTCTTTGCACTCTTTTTTCCCCTTCGATCGTTTTGTCCCGAGGTGGGTTTTCGGCAAGGTTTTTAATGAGCGATGCGAACGGCGTGCTCGAATATAGATCGAGACCGGGAACGGGACTTCATTATACGATCCAAGTAGTACCCGAGTCCTCATACTTCGAACTCGAATACTAGGGGACTACCTACTATATCATGAGTAAAGACTACGGTCTATGTATTGAGTAAAGACTACGGTCTATGTATATGTAAAAGCTGAGGCTTGAACAATAGGATCTGATGTAAGGACCAAACGATCGATCGAATCGTGTCCATTTAGTTCGTTCTCGCCACTGCAACAATTACGAATGTATTCCCACGCCGGTTTCTTCAATAAAAATCTTATTTCGTTCAAAAGGATCCTATGTTGTCAAATATCGAAAAACAGTCAAAAGACTACGGTCTAAATTATTGCATAAAGACTATGGTCTAAATTATCGCGTAAACCGTTAAGGACCACGGTCCAAAAACGATCAATGACCTCGATCTACAAATGCAAAATTATCATGATCGGGGTCGCCTCTTAAATTACAAACAAAGCAGTGACTAGCAATTACTGAACCAAAGCCCGATCAGGGGTCGTTACCGTCCGAATTTTATATTGACCGCAATATGGTAAATTATAACGAAGGCATAAACCAGGCAAACAGTGAAACGGGAAAATACTTTGGAAAGTCAAATACAAATTTCGGGTCATTCATACACAAAAAACGAGATTTACAAAGGCCCAGACAGTGGCCCCAAAACAAATATCCAAAACAAAAAAGGGGAGCAAAGCCCCTGAACTATTCTTCACCAGACTCCTCGGCCTCTCCATCGGCCGAATCGGTGTCAACATCCGAATCCTTAGGATCAAACACAGCCTTCGCCTCTGGCTCATGCTTTCTTGCTTCCTCGATCAAACTCGACAGATCCACACCAGTGGCTTAAACCTCCTCGAGGGTCATCCTACGGGACAAACATTGCTCATACTCGGCTCTAAGATCACCGGCCTTCTCGGCGGCGATCCACGTCGGCCTTATATTGATCGAGCATGTCGTCATAACCCGAGAGTTGATCGAGAGCCTTCCCATGCTCAACCTGCAAATCGGCGATGGCTTGGCCCAGTTGATCCCTCTCCGCGTCGGCCGAAGCGAGTGATGAGCTAAGGTTTTTTATTTGCTCTTCCGCCGACCGAAGTTGCTCCCGGAGAATATCGCGCTCGGCCACAGCACCGACGGTTGCTTCATGAAAGGAATCAAGCTCGGGTTTGATCCCATCAAGCTCTGAACGGAGTTGATCTATCTGGCTGACATACGCTCGGGCCTGAGAAGTGAGGGTGTTAGCATCAGCTATTAAAGACTTATTGTAAATTTCGAAAGCCTTTACCTTCTCGGCCAACCCGTCGCATTCCCATTTGGCTTCGGCAGCTTCACTCCGAGCCGTTTCGAGTTCCGATTTAAGGAGGGAGGAATCGGGGAGAGACGAGATATGTTCTAATTCCTTTTCATATAAGACCTGGAGCTCGTCCACCTCCCGACCCTTAGCGTCGAGTTCTTCCTGGAGCCGACCAACTTCGAACTTAAGCCGGTGGAAGCTCGCATGGTGGAGCACGGAGGCCTAAAAGGGAAGAGAGAACGGATATTAAAATGACGTTCAAAGCATG
Organism: Lycium ferocissimum; assembly: GCF_029784015.1. NCBI lineage: Eukaryota > Viridiplantae > Streptophyta > Magnoliopsida > Solanales > Solanaceae > Lycium > Lycium ferocissimum. The sequence continues at coordinate 29,319,139 of NC_081342.1, forward strand.
TTCTAAATGTATAAGTACGAAACACCACTCGAGGAATGCTCGATAAAGTCAAATAAGAATCAGTTACAACATTCCAAAAGTTCTTTTCCCATTTCATAAAAACCCGATCGTGCCAGGTACATCAGTACATCAAAAAAAAAAAGCCCTATTCTATGGCCGATATTCGGAAAACGATAATAAAACGGCTACATCCTGGTTCGAACTAATGAGTCGGGGGACAAGATCTCCGAGTATAGCCACAGGATGCAGTGGTAACTGATGATATCGATTAACTGTCCCCACGACTTGCATCAGGGGTGGACGACCCGGGGATATCCGGTTCGGGCGGATCCTCCTCGTCAAGCACAATCACCGGTGCGCTTTCACCCGAAGGCATCTCCCGGCGAGTTCCCATGATATGGCGAGTTCGAACTCGAGATCCAACCCCCGAATGTACAACGGAAAAGCTGCTGACCGCCCTACTCCTGGGTAGCCTCGATGGAGCATGTGCTCTCCTCCGCCGAGCCACATCCTCGGTCGCTGACCTCGCCCTGGGAGCCTTCCTCGACCGAAGTCCTGGAAATCAAAAGACATTAAGTTGAGATAAGATACAGTGGAGTATAGGTCGGAGTATTCGGGACAAGGAGTTACCGTGATCCTTGCCTTTTCACCCATCGGGTGCCATGCTTCTCCAAGTACGCCCTAGGCTATGAGAAGCCCTGAGAAGGGCCATCACCCACTCAAAGATAGCAGCCTCAAGTACGGGCTCAACGGGAGTCGGTGAAGGGTTCCACACTTCGACAAACTCGACAGGAGAGAGGCGGTGCAGTTGAACCGTGCGTATTATCACAAATCGATTCAGCCACCGCCTGTCGTAATCATCTTCGGGGTCAATGAGACTTGACTTCCCGGGGAATCATCGAACGATCCCCCTCGGATCACCCGAGGTACATATAAATGGAGTAAGTGGTCGAGGGTAAAAGCCACCCCGACCGCATTGGCTAATTTCTCAATACAGAACACAAGCCTCCAGATCTGAGGGGCTATCTGACCGATACATACCCAATATCGACGGCACAAGTCCTCGATTATCCTACGAACTGGAAGCACGAACCCAATGGCAAAGGGATACGTGTATAACAACGAGTAGCCAGGGACATGATGAGTTATTTTTACACCACCCCCGACGGGGAAAAGGTCAACATCCGCGCCTAAACAGCAATCTTCCCTAACAGTGGCAATGGCACTATCATCAATAAGAGATTCGAAATCCTCCACCGTGTCGAGATGGTGAAGAACTCTGCAGTCATTCGCGTAGCTGAAACCCGATGGGACAATGCCCACAGCAGTAGATTCTAAATCCCTGTCTGGGCCTTCGGTCCCAGCCGGTGGTATGAATGAAGACTGACCCTCACGTTGAGTCAGTAATGGAACGTACGCCATGGTTGTGTAATGTTTTCTTAACGAAGGCTTAAAGAAGAAGCAAAAGTGAGATTTGAAGAACTATGGATGCATGGGAAAGAAAGGAAACATGGGCTTTATATAGAAGAAGATTTTTTGGGATCCTGTAGCGTATCAAGAGTCCTGATTCAAGGGGGATTCCCCAAAAAGATTTGGCGGCTGGTTAATAATGACCTTGCATTGGGCGGTGAGGTTTGACTTAAAGGTTCCATTCCCCGTCGTCACAATAAGCGCCACGGAAATGGGGGGACTATCTGTATACGGATAAAATCGAGGACACGAGTACGCTCGGTTTCCCGTTGTTATGATTACGCTCGGGTGAAGCTCGACCATCTCACCGGGATCGAGGAGCTCGAGGCTGGTTCAGTACGAGGTGATAACGGAAGGATGATCAGCTGGCATTAACAGAAGACCGAAATATCCGCCATCACCCGGATATTCCGGCGTCAATCCCGGCGACGCAGTTGTCACCAGATTTACTTGCTTTATTTAGAATTATATTAGGTTTGAAATTCCCCTACTATATAAAGGGGAGGCCTCCATTCATGAAGGGGAGTGGGCAATACAGAAGAGAGAAAGGATTCGCATCAATAATCATAAAAGAATATAGTATCTGTTCCCATCTGTTCTTGTATTTTACTTCGTTGGTATTTCTTGATAGCTCGTAACAAAAGGATACCAACCTCGGTTCCCTAACCCGAGGTCACGCGAATCTGGCATTTGGTTAGATCTGATTATTTGTTCGTTCCATTGTATATCGCACAGTTCAAATCTTTAATTGAATTTAGCTGTGTATCTTAGGCACCTCATATAAATTTAACTGTCTGTATGTCAAGGTTAAACAGTTTTAAGACCTACTTTACGCAAAAAGATGTCCGAATTGTTCAAAAGCTTATTAAGTGTATCTACAATATTCTTGAACCCACTTTTATATATGATAGAATATACAAGTCCACCAAACAGTATAGAGAACCAGGTTCTCTATCTGTTCCCTTAAGTAAGACAGAAAGTAAATAACATAAGATGTTTACGTGGAAAACTCCTTGCTTAAGGGATTAAAAGCCACGATCCACTGCAGTAGGATTTGCTCAAACTTCACTATAAACGAGCAACTTCAGATTACAACCTATTGCAACCTAGGAATTAAACTCTTATTCGTCCCCCTTACAATAACTCTATTGCAAGGCCTTTGCAATAACTCTATTGCAAAAGAACACACCTTGACTAACTCTAGCCAAGTGAACAACTCAGAAAGGTTGAAAATATGTCCTACTATACACTTCTTGAAAGTAGTGTAGTAATACAAGATAAAGAACAAAAGACAAAGACTCAACAAATTTAAGGACTTAAGACATCTTCAATGATTGAGAACTGGTCCTTCTGTTTGTTGCGATTTTGTTCTTGAAAGCACTTGACATGAGAATGAATTTTCAGATTTGCAAGTGCTAGGTTTTCACTTGTAACATGTTGTTTATATAGGTGGATCAAGTGTTGATATGAAAGGAACATTTCATTATCCACTAGCAACCCGGTGTTGTCTTCTTCTGCAGACTCACTTGCCGGGGCGGTACGATGTCGTTGACTTTACAAGCTCGTAGAGTTGACCCTGCAACGGCTAGAGAACCTGATCCTATCTGGTTCCTCTAAAAACATATTTGGTTTTTTGAATAAGTTTGTTAAATCATCAAAACATGAATAACATAACTTATCAATATAAGCACAAATGCCCAATCCAACTAACTAACTTCAATGATGAAGTCGGGAAAAATCAGCAATAGGTAAATTAAAGTTGGATAAATGAGTAAGTTTTTCAAATGAAACATGATCTTTTGATTAAATAAATCAGACCTAGCTTTCAGTTTTTTCATTTGTGTTTCCGCTTTCCGGTTGTGCTTTCACAAATACTTTGGTATTTAATACCTGGTAAGATATCTTTGCTCAGAAGGGATTTAATTTTTTTGCCTTGTTATTTTTTTTAAATGTATTAAGCCATCACCATTAGGTTGTGAGCCTAAGGTGTGAGGGTTTGGCTTGACCCCTACCATTTCATATATAAGCAAAAAACTTACAGTAATTAGAGGAGGACATGGACCTTGCCTCTAATGAACAAAAGGGGATTGTTAAAACAATCTAAGGGGATAGGATTAGCAGCCTATACAGAGTCCTTCCCCAAACTAATAGGAATTAACTAACAAAAAAAAATTACATTTTTCAAATCTTCTTCTGACAGTGGGAAGGTGCCATTTTTCAAGTTGAAATAGACCTTTTGTGTTACACTTCGAAAATTTTTCCGTACTTGAGTGACGAGTAGAACGATGAAGAGCTTGAGTATATGATGCGTTGATAAGTCGGGAATGGCCAATCATGAATTTTGTGGAAATAATAAAGTTGTGAAAATTGCAGCCCAGTGGTCGTATATGCACTACACGGCCCGTAAAGTGATTTACGGACCGTATAGTGCGATCGTCCTCCAAGCAGTCAAAAATCTCAAGTTTCTGTTAGGTGTTGAAATGGTTAAATACGACCCAGTATACGGTCCGTAAACTGGAGGATGGACCGTAAACCAGACCGTAAATTGCCACATTCCTTCAGCCAAACTTTCTGTTTTTCTTAAGCTTAAATACGGCCATGGAGGACGGACCGTAAACTAGTATACGGTCCGTAAACTGTGGTTTACGACCACTGTACAGCCGACGACTGTTCATTAAAAATCAGCTTTTGTGATTTATATAAGGGACCTCATTTCATTTCATTTTCATTTCATCTCCCACCTCCTCCATTCAAGAAACCTCTAGAGTGTTCTAAACACTTCATCCATGAGAAAACAAGAGAAATCAAAGACCATCAACTAGAAATAGAATGAAACAAGTGGAAGAAACTTCATCAAAGTTATTCAACCCAAGAAATTCCAAGAGAGAGAAAGTAGGGTTTTGGTGGAAGGGTGAATTGGTATCCAAGGCTTGTTCCTCCATCATCCAAGGTATGTTTTATGGTATTCTCATGATGTTAAGAGTGTTATAAAGTAGAAACACTTGAATTACAAAAGAATACATGAAATGGGTTAGATATGGAAGAATAATGTCATCTTGAAATAGTAGTTGGATTGAATCATGGAAATGGATGTGTCAATGTTATGAATGAGTTATAAATGACATTTAGAACATGAAATAAGCATAGGATACGAAAGAATACGACGATGGATTTTTAGTCATGATTATGGGAATTTGAAGTAAATTATTAAATACGAATCATATGAATGAATGACAGTTGTTGTTAGTGATATCATGATGATTATTATGAATGTTGGGAGTTGATATGGAATATGGCGGAAAGTAGTATAAACGAGGGAATGCTGCCCAAATTCCTATAGCCTTAGTAAGTACGTTTTCATGAGGTTATATAGCTAATGTTGATACGAATTCTATTGAAGGTGAACGAGAGCATTAAAGGAGAACGAGCAAGCGATAGAATAGGCTAAGCGACAAAGGTATGTGAGGCTAATCCCTTTCCTTCTAAGGCATGAGTCCTATGGCATGAATTTCCTCTTCATTATGAATGTTCCATCTCCAAGAAAGTTAAGAGTCCTCTCTCATGAACAGCTATACGAGATAAGAATATAAGATGAATACGAAAAAGATGATGGCAAGCTAAAGTCTAGAAGTGCTATGGCCTATGATATGATGCCTCTAAGAAGCTAATGATGACATTTATGTGATTTAATGATATTGATTATTGTGCACACTCGCCTTATGCTTGTTCCTTCAAGGCGAGGCAGAATACGTAAGAATGCTCATAATGACATCGGGGTCCACGACCTTATGTCACCCCGATAAAGTATGAATAGCTAAGAGTCCCTATGCATGTATTGTAATACGTATATGATGTCAAGCATACCACGATGAGTTATGATAAGCATATTATGATGAGCAGGTTATGATAAGCATGATGTAATGAGTATATGATGATATTGATTATTACACCGCACCTATATGGGGCGGGATATTACGATTATGCATATATATATGATATGATGATAAGCATATGATGACGCTAGAGTAAAACAAAGTTACTACATGACTATGAAACGAGAAATAGTAATGAACCTATAATGCATGTACGATATGAGATATATGTGATGTGGTCGAGCCCTCGTGGCCGAATACGATATGCTGTCGAGCCTACGAGGCCGAATACGGATAGTGATTAAGTGTGTATAAATAGATGCGACATTACGAAAAGTATATGTATGTGTTATGATGAATGCAAGATGATGACTAGATATGTTAAGGTCATGATGCCCTATGTGATGTATATGTATATATGTATGTATCGAGCCAGAAGGGCCGAGTACGTGTACCAACGAGTCTATCGAGCCCATGAGGGCCGAGTACGTATGCCGCTAAGCCATCGAGCCCATGAGGGCCGAGTACGTATAATCCCATGCCTATCGAGCCCAAGAGGGCCGAGTACGTATGCTAGCGATCTTATCGAGCCCGAGAGGGGCCGAGTACGGATGATACTAATCTATATAAGTATGAGTACGCTACATGTATGACGTTATGAACGTTATGAATACGATTATGTTACCTGCATGATTATACCATATGCATCACATTCATGTGAGTACGAATGAGATAAGTATATGATATCTTTACGAGTACGCTTATGCTATGTATATGATAGTGATTAGAAAACGGATATGTTAATACCATGTATATGCAAAGCACGTGATACGAGCACGAGTATGACCAGTGAATAGATATGAAAGGTAAGTAAGAAAAAGGTATGAACTTATGTATGTGTACGAGCACGAAATAGAACATGGAACGTCCCTACGGAAAGCAGGTAAGTACTATGAAGAGAATGCCAATGTCTTCCATATTATGTCATCTCATGTATTACAGTTATGTTTCTTCATCTTTACTGTACATGCTTCACATACTCAGTACAATATTCGTACTGACGTCCGTTTTCTTTGGACGCTGTGTTCATGCCCACAGGTAGACAAGGAGACGGTGCAGATCTACCATAGCTAGCAGCAGAGTTACGGAAGCCCTCCCTTATTCCGGAGGTGCTATTTGAGACATTATTTTGTGTACATGTATTTCGGGCACGGCGGGGTCCTGTCCCGTCCATATGTTCAGTGTTCTAGTAGAGGCTCGTAGATACGCAGTGTGGGTAGTCTGGTCCCATGGCTTTTGTGTATGTACATGTATATTATTATCTTGATAGCCGAAGGGTCTATGTTTATAAAAGTAAATGTATTTCGAAAATGACGAGCTTTTTATATGATATGAGCATATAGTATTAATGATAGCGAGATAAGCGATAAAGTGAGCGGTGTTTGGTGGTTAGCCCGGATACCCGTCGCGGCCCGTAGTTCGGGTCGTGACAAAAGTGGTATCGTAGCGATTCGGTCCTAGGAAGTGTCTACGAGCCGTGTCTAGTAGAGTCTTATTTATGGTGTGTTGCGCGCCACGCTAATAAACAAGGGGCTACAGGGCATTTAGGAAAAATGACCATCTTTCTTCATATGAGATCGTGCGATAGAGCCAAGTATAAGATGAAATTCCTCCCTAATGAGTATGTTGTGATTTCAGAAATGCCGCCAAAAGGGAAAGCTAAAGCCGCCCGGAGGGGCGAGACTACGATGAAGAGGCGGGCAGAAATAGAGCCGCCTATGAATAGAGATGAGGGCGAATAACATGATGAGGTTTCATCTAGTACCTCCACTACTCCGCCCGTTACGGAAGAGCAAGAAGGGGCTTCAGCTCCAGCTCCTATGCCTACAGTTCCTCCACTATCTACTTCAGGCCAACAAGTGGCCGAGGCCATTAATTTATTAACACATATAGTTGCCACCCAGGCACAGCGGCAAGATTCGGGCTTAAGTGACAGGGCCGCTAGTACTAGAGCCCGTGATTTTATGAGTTTGAATCCCCTGGAGTTTTTCGGGTCAAAGCCGGATGAAGACCCTCAAAGTTTTATTGATGAAATGTTAAGGACATTGAGGATTATCCATGCCTCTGAAACCGAATCAGTGGAGTTAGCATCTTATAGACTCCGAGATGTGGCGGTTCTATGGTATAATAATTGGAGATCGTCAAGAAAAGAGAATGCGCCCCCTCCCGTGTGGCAAGAGTTCGTTGATGCCTTCATTCGTCATTATTTGCCACCCGAGGTCCGCCGAGCTAGAGCGGATAGATTCTTGAATTTAAAGCAAGGAAATATGAGCGCCCGAGAATATAGCCTTCAATTTAATTCGTTGGCTAGATATGCTCCAATGATGGTGGCTGACATGGGTGACAGAGTATATAGGTTTGTGAGCGGCTTAGGGCCACATTTATATCAGGAATGTTTAACGGCTTCATTACAAGACGGGATGGATATTTCCCGCATTTAAGCCCATGCCCAAAATTTAGAAGAGCAACAACGACCGCAAAAGGGTGAACGTGAAGGTGATAAGGGGCAAAGTAAGAGGGCCGGATCCATGGGTGCCGATAGCGCCTATAGAGGAAGATCGAGGAAGTCATATTCTAGGCACTCAGGCCAGGGGTTCGATTACTCCATTCATTCCGGACCGAGTTAGAGTTTCAGAGAGTCGGGCTCTCGGTATAGAAGTGATTCGGGCCAGACAAGATCGTCCATACCACAATGTACCCAGTGCGGTAAACAACATTGGGGACCATGTCGAGTGGGATCGGATGTTTGCTATAGTTGTGGCCAGCCAGGTCATATTATGAGAGAGTGCCCATTTCAAGGCAGTGGGCGTGCGGTCCAGCCCACGGGATCCGCAGTCGGATCTTCGTCATCCATGCGCCCCGCGGGACGAGACTCCCAGACATTAGCAGTGCGGGGTAGAAGCAGGGGGAGAGCATATAATTCAAGTGGTCCTCAGCATCGTACGTATGCATTAGCTGAGCGACAGGATCCAGAGTCACTCCCCGATGCCGTCACAGGTATATTTACATTTTTGATTATGTGCTAAAGGAGGAATAGATAATTGTAGCAATAAGCAAGTATAAATTGAGAAGTTATATTGTGTAGCGATGGTAATGGGGAAAGAATGATATGTGGTATTGTGGTTCTCAAGTTTAAGGAAGTAAGATGTGGAGAGTGAAAACCCCAAGATAGCGATGACGATGAGTTACGACTATAAGAAGCTACTTATGTATAGAGTAAAGAGAAGAGGGAAGATACGAGTATGTTAAGCCTCCACATATAGATTATCGTAGCTATGGATCATCAGAAACAGCACGAATAAGATGCAGTATAGTAAGAGGTATACGAATTAAAGATTTGTAGGCAAGACTGTGAGTTTAAAAATGGTACTGGCAAGACCCAAAAAGGGGGGGAGCGAGGAAAAGAAACGCAAGTGTAGAAAGTTAACGATAGACCCTAAGACGTGTCAAATAGATGTGATAAGCGATGATAGTAGCGAGGTTAAGAGATGCTTATGATCTTATATGTATATGTGCCTATATATGACTATTATGGAAACCCCGAGCTTGTATGACCGGGTAGAGTACGATATATGCGTATGAATAAGTATACGTGATGATGAGCACGCACCACTATAGTTAGGTACGGATGACCTTGGGCCTTGGCCGGGCCAAGTATGGGAAGTACCGATTCTTTATAGTCGGGTATGTTATGTAAATGTTATATGAATGCTATGTATACGAAATCAATACGAATACGAATATGTTAAGCATGTGTGAAATATACGATATGTGAATGTGTTACGAATATAGAAATGCGATGAATATGAGTATGTAAATGAATGTGATCATGAATAGAGATATGGCTATGAGTACAAATGTGTATGGATGTGGATATCTGTATATGTATAGGTGTATACGCACATGAATCAGCCAAGAGCGGTGATGTGACTTGCAAGCAATTATACTTCGCTAATGAAACCCAGTGAGATAGAGTTGTAAACCATGTAAAATGTGACGCCATTATGGGGTAAGAAAGGGGAATGCATTAAAGGAAGTGTAATAATTAGAGCATCTGAACACCCCTATTTCCATCATTACTCAGATGTTATGTCCCCTATTTGTGAAACAAAATATTGGACACCACGAGAAAATCTGCACTTATTTTAGCCGGAAGAGCTATATGAGGAAACACTGGGATGATAAGGTATGTCTACCTTTCTTTTATACAAATGGTCGTGTGTGGCCAAGCTATATTGCTATTGTGTTGTAGCCCTGTGAGGCACTGATATTATGGGCTGTTGTGACAGGGGGATAGTGCCATATTACAGGGGAAACTCTGGCGAAATTTTTTCTAGAATCCCCAATAATTTAACATTCGAGGACGAATGTTCCAAAAGGGGGGAAGAATGTTAAACTTCGGAAATTTTTCCGTACTTGAGCGACGAGTAGAACGATGAAGAGCTTGAGTATATGATGCGTTGATAAGTCGGGAATGGCCAATCATGAATTTTGTGGAAATAATAAAGTTGTGAAAATTGCAGCCCAGTGGTCGTATATGGCACTACACGGCCCGTAAAGTGATTTACGGACCGTATAGTGCGATCGTCCTCCAAGCAGTCAAAAATCTCAAGTTTCTGTTAGGTGTTGAAATGGTTAAATACGACCCAGTATACGGTCCGTAAACTGGAGGACGGACCGTAAACCAGACCGTAAATTGCCACATTCCTTCAGCCAAACTTTCTGTTTTTCTTAAGCTTAAATACGGCCATGGAGGACGGACCGTAAACTAGTATACGGTCCGTAAAGCGTTGTTTACGACCCTTTGTTCATCCCGACAACCGTTCATTAAAAATCAGCTTTTGTGATTTATATAAGGGACCTCATTTCATTTCATTTTCATTTCATCTCCCACCTCCTCCATTCAAGAAACCTCTAGAGTGTTCTAAACACTTCATCCATGAGAAAACAAGAGAAATCAAAGACCATCAACTAGAAATAGAGTGAAACAAGTGGAAGAAACTTCATCAAAGTTATTCAACTCAAGAAATTCCAAAGAGAGAGAAGTAGGGTTTTGGTGGAAGGGTGAATTGGTATCCAAGGCTTGTTCCTCCATCATTTAAGGTATGTTTTATGGTATTCTCATGATGTTAAGAGTGTTATAAAGTAGAAACACTTGAATTACAAAAGAATACATGAAATGGGTTAGATATGGAAGAATAATGTCATCTTGAAATAGTAGTTGGATTGAATCATGGAAATGGATGTGTCAATGTTGTGAATGCATTATAAATGACATTTAGAACATGAAATAAGCATTGGATACGAAAGAATACGACGATGGATTTTTAGTCATGATTATGGGAATTTGAAGTAAATTATTAAATACGAATCATATGAATGAATGACCATTGTTGTTAATGATATCATGATGATTATTATGAATGTTGGGAGTTGATATGGAATATGGCGGAAAGTAGTATAAACAAAGGAAATGCTACCCAAATTCCTATAGCCTTAGTAAGTACGTTTTCATGAGGTTATATAGCTAATGTTGATACGAATTCCATTGAAGGTGAACGAGAGCATTAAAGGAGAACGAGCAAGCGATAGAATAAGCTAAACGACAAAGGTATGTGAGGCTAATCCCTTTCCTTCTAAGGCATGAGTCCTATGGCATGAATTTCCTCTTCATTATGAATGTTCCATCTCCAAGAAAGTTAAGAGTCCTCTCTCATGAATAGCTATACGAGATAGGAATATAAGATGAATACGAAAAAAAGATGATGGCAAGCTAAAGTCTAGAAATGCTACCTATGATATGATGCCTCTAAGAAGCTAATGATGACATTTATGTGATTTAATGATATTGATTATTGTGCACACTCGCCTTATGCTTGTTCCTTCAAGGCGAGGCAGAATACGTAAGAATGCTCATAATGACATCGGGGGTCCACGACCTTATGTCACCCCGATAAAGTATGAATAGCTAAGAGTCCCTAGGCATGTATTGTAATACGTATATGATGTCAAGCATACCACGATGAGTTATGATAAGCATATTATGATGAGCAGGTTATGATAAGCATGATGTAATGAGTATATGATGATATTGATTATTACACCGCACCTATATGGGCGGGCAGTTATTACAGTTATGTATATATATATATGATATGATGATAAGCATATGATGACGCTAGAGTAAAACAAAGCTACTACATGACTATGAAACGAGAAATAGTAATGAACCTATAATGCATGTACGATATGAGATATATGTGATGTGGTCGAGCCCTCGTGGCCGAATACGATATGCTGTCGAGCCCATGAGGCCGAATACGGATAGTGATTAAGTGTGTATAAATAGATGCGACATTACGAAAAGTATATGTATGTGTTATGATGAATGCAAGATGATGACTAGATATGCTAAGGTCATGAGGCCCTATGTGATGTATATGTATATATGTATGTATCGAGCCCAGAGGGGCCGAGTAGTGTACTATTAAGTCTATCGAGCCCATGAGGGCCGAGTACGGATGCCGCTAAGCCATCGAGCCCATGAGGGCCGAGTACGTATAATCCCATGCCTATCGAGCCCAAGAGGGCCGAGTACGTATGCTAGCGATCTTATCGAGCCCGAGAGGGGCCGAGTACGGATGATACTAATCTATATAAGTATGAGTACGCTACATGTATGACACCGTTATGAATACGATTATGTTACCTGCATGATTATACCATATGCATCACATTCATGTGAGTACGAATGAGATAAGTATATGATATCTTTACGAGTACGCTTATGCTACACATATGATAGTGATTAGAAAACAGATATGTTAATACCATGTATATGCAAAGCACGTGATACGAGCACGAGTATGACCAGTGAATAGATATGAAAGGTAAGTAAGAAAAAGGTATGAACTTATGTATGTGTACGAGCACGAAATAGAACATGGAACGTCCCTACGGAAAGCAGGTAAGTACTATGAAGAGAATGCCAATGTCTTCCATATTATGTCATCTCATGTATTACAGTTATGTTTCTTCATCTTTACTGTACATGCTTCACATACTCGGTACAATATTCGTGCGACGTCCGTTTTCTTTGGACGTCGTGTTCATGCCCACGGGTAGACAAGGAGACGGTGCGGATCTACCGTAGCTAGCGTTAGAGTTACGGAAGCCCTCCTTATTCCGGAGGTGCTATTTGAGACATTATTTTGTGTACATGTATTTCGGGCACGACGGGGTCTGTCCGTCCATATGTTCAGTGTTCTAGTAGAGGCTCGTAGATACGCAGTGTGGGTAGTCTGGTCCCATGGCTTTTGTGTATGTACATGTATATTATTATCTTGATAGCCGAAGGGTCTATGTTTATAAAAGTAAATGTATTTCAGAAAATGACAGTTTTTATATGATATGAGCATATAGTATGAATGATAGCAGATAAGCAGTAAAGTGAGCGGTGTTCGGTGGTTAGCCCCGGATACCCGTCGCGGACCGTAGTTCGGGTCGTGACATTTTGCCTCTCTAGGAAGATGTTGAAGAGAAGGATATAAGGTCCTAGTTCTACTTGTTGAGGCAAGTTTAGCAAGGAAACCTGCCACTTGATTAGCTTCTCTATAGCAATGCTTGATATTAACTTCTGCAGCATTGATACGCTTAACAGTTCTATTGATGATATGTTTGAGCTTGAGATTGTCAGTTCCTTTGTTGATCAGCATATTATCAATGATATATGTGAATCCATCTCTATAGTGAATTTGCTGTAACCATTCCGCTTGCACCATTCTGTACCAAAATTGATAGCTAGAGCTTCAGCTTCTTTATTGCCAGTGCACTGGATAACAATAGAATAAGCCATGATAAAATCTCCTCTTCCATCTCTCATAATACCCTAGGCTCCAGCACTGCCAATTTCTGTAATGCGGCTCTCATCAGAGTTTATTTTGAATTTCCCCAATATCTGGTTTTTCCCAATAAACAGTGATGCACTTTGTTGACACCTAATTTTCACCTCATAAAACGCGTATTTTAAATTTCAAATATCCCGAGTCCAAGACAGAGTAAGGATGCCCTTAAAAAAATTTAAAATTTAAAAATCCCAAGAAAATTGCAAAAATTGACGTTTAATTATTATTTTCATAAAAATTAACAATTATAAGAAATTACAAGTTATTTACTTTCACAAACGTGATTTGAAAAGAAGATACATATCTCGCTCCGTCTAACTCGGGAAAATTGTTAATTAAAAATGACGTATGAATTACGGCTCATTTTGACCGCATTTTTTCACATTTTTAAATATTGCTCGGAAGTATATCAATATTGGGCTCCTTTTGAAGCTCGTATTTTAAACGACGTATTATAATTTTTACTTCATCAAAATATTATTTTACGAGGGGCGTATTAGACTAATTAATGTAAAACTATATAAAAACTATGCTACATTTTTATAAAAAATAAGAAGGAGATTTTATCCATTTGTACCTTTGTTGGTACTATTTGGATAAGGTCTTTTTGGGGGGGAAAAGTACGGCCAAGTGGCCTATTTTTATCCATAAATTTCTAAATGCTTAGTTGGATGATCTTGAAAATTTGGATAAGAATTTTTGGGGGGAAAAGTACGGCCAAGTGGCCTATTTTTGTCCATAGAATTCTAAATGCTTAGTTGGATGATCTTGAAAATTTGGATAAGGATTTTGGGGGGAAAAGTACGGCCAAATGGCCTATTTTTGTCCACATAATTCTAATTGTTTAGTTGAATGATTTTTGAAAATTTGAATAAGGATTTTGGAGGGAAAAGCTATGGCCACATGACCTATTTTTGTCTATGGAATTCTAAATTGGCTTACCTACAAATAGAAGGGATGGACATTAAGAAAAGGGGGAGTTTTTTTTTTTTTTTTTTTTGGGAGGTCACATTTTTGAGGGGAAAAAAAAAGGGAACCTTCTTTTTCTATTTTTGGAAAAAAAGAGAGAAAAAAAACGAAAAAAAAAAGAAAGAAAAGAAAGAAAAAAAAAAGAGTTCAAATTTGGCATCCTAAAAGCTAAAGTTTGATTTATATATTCAAAGCTTAGCAACAAAAGATACAAAATATAAGATATACATATAGAAAAAGAGGAAAAAAAATCAAAAGAAAAAGGGTTTTAAAGATTTGTGAAGTGTTTGGTGCTTGAAGTAGATTGAACCAATCCTCATTTTGATCTTTAGATTGCCCCATCAAAAGGTAACCTCTCATTCTATCCTTTATTCATTTCTAGTTATGATTATATATTTATTATGATACGTGTGTTAGTTAAAAATAATTCTTTGCTAGCTTAGTCTTGTTTGATGGGTAAGTGGATATTATGTGAATTTGATACCATTGAAAAAAATGGAAATAAATTAAAAGTTTGATTTAGACAATGTTAAGTGATTTTGGGTTAGTTAAATTGATATCCTTTATTTCATTTCTAGTTATGATTATATATTTATTATGATACTTGTGTTAGTTAAAAATAATTCTTTGCTAGCTTAATCTTGCTTGATGATTAAGTGGATATTATGTGAATTTGATACCATTTGAAAAAATGAAAAAAATTAGAAGTTTGATTTAGACAATATTAAGTGATTTTAGGTTAGTTAAATTGATAAAAATAAGGAAAAATTCCATCATTTATTTCATTTTACGTTATGATTATATATTGTTTATGATGCTTGTGTAGTTGAAAAGGATTAGGTGCTAGCCTAACTTTGTTTACATGATTAAGTGAGTATCCTATGGATTTATTACTATTTGAAAAAATGAAAATAAATTAGAAGTTTGATTTAGATAATGTCAAGTGATTTTAGGTTAGTTAAATCGATAAAAATAAGAAAAAGGGATTCCATCTCTTATTTCATTTTAAGTTATGATTATATGTTATTTATGATGCTTGTGTAGTTGAAAAGGACTATGTGCTAGCCTAACTTTGTTTACATGATTAAGTGAGTATCTTATGGATTTATTACTATTTTTGACAATGTTAAGTAATTCTAGGTTAATTAAAATTGATAAAAATAAGAAAAATAGTAGCTTAAGTTAGAATTTTGACATTGTGTTGATAGGTTTAGTGTGATTTATTTATTCTTGTTAGCTTTTGATATATATAAAAATAAAATAATAATAATTAAAAAAAAAAAAAACCTTAGTTCTTGTGAGTTTGTTACTAATTCATAGCAACTATTGGGCCTTTTGCATAAATTGTCCTTTTATTTATAAGTATGATAATTATGGGCTTGGTTTAAAAGTATTGTAATTCATTTTTTTGGCTTTGTAAATTAAATAATTGACCTCGGCCTATTACTAATGTTTTGTACACATATCTTTTGTGACCTCCCCAATTTGTTGGTGGATCTTTCGAGGCCCACTAACATTTCTAGATCGAGTCAACCCTTATCATGGAAGGATTAAGGCATTGGAGCATAATTTGGAGCGGAAATATTTATTTATGCATTTTTCTATTGGGCTTGGTCGGCCCAATTCCCCACTCTTTATATTATTTACTTGATTATATATATGTATACTTGTATATAAATTGGAACCCTAAAAAAGATTATCATGCCTAAGAGTTGCTAAAATTGATTTTCAAAAAAATTAAAAAAAAAAATCATTTAGGCAAATTTAGGATTGTGGATGATTTTGAGGATTTTGGATACCTTTGATATGATTTTGAACTTATAGGCAAACTTTAGGACTACTACGATTGATTTAAAACTTGAGTTGGAAAAGATGTTTTGTAATCTTGAATTATCATTTTGGGTGAACTGTTTTGACTATTAAAAAAAGCTAATGAGTTAACTTTGAGACTTTTTGTAAAGATTAAAACCAAGAATTGGATAAAAGTACTAAAACTATGGCTAACCTATGGAGTATATTAGTATGCCTATAAAAATAATTTTCAAAAACTATTTTCTATACTTAAAAATATTTTTTTTCTAAAAACCCTTTTTCTAAACTCGGGTGGGCTTTAGTGTTCTACTTGGGTTAACGCTTTCGGGTTTTAACCTAGGTGTTCTAGTCCGAAATTCGAAAATGCCCAATTTTGGGCAAAACTCTACCCTTTTCGTTTCTTGAAAAGGAGTATTTTTTGGCATGAATGACTGATTTCTATTTGCGGAAATATAAAACAAAAACTGTTTTTATCACAAGCAATTTATATCTACAAAGGCATACTATTAGAACCCGTAGGTCAACCGTATTTTTCGAATCCTTAATCTGCAAGTGCTAACACCTTCCCTAGATCACGAACCCTTACCCATACTTTGGTTAGATTAAGATTCTTTTAAAATTTAACCGTTTTAAATGAACCCTTTTCAAATCGATTTTCCTAATTTTCTAAAAATTAAGTGGCGACTCTAAAACATTATCCATTTAGAGTACCATTACGTAGAGGTATATTTTTTCCTTTTTCACGGTACGATTGATAGCCGTACTTCCCCGAGACACTTTCCTTTTTAAATGAGGCAAGTGCAAATGCGAATCGAAAAAAATATCGACCCGCTACACACTTAAGCATTGGACTCAACCTTTCAATCATATCACTGTTGTTTATACAGGTGCCCTCTATTTTGATAGTAGGAAAAACATGATTCAAAGTAGTTCTAATTTTCCACATACACTGTAGTTTCAATTTGTACTCAGAAAACTTCTTTTGATCCCCATGTTTACAAGCAATCCATTTTTGCCATAATTGCCAACATATTATCACCGGACAAATCTGCAGAACCAATTTATGAACCTTGTTGATAGGCTTTTTGTTCCACCAACTATTGTAGA
This sequence comes from Lycium ferocissimum, assembly GCF_029784015.1. Lineage (NCBI taxonomy): Eukaryota > Viridiplantae > Streptophyta > Magnoliopsida > Solanales > Solanaceae > Lycium > Lycium ferocissimum. The sequence goes on from NC_081342.1 coordinate 29,336,333, forward strand.
TATTTCTTATTGATTGATCTTGATAAACCATTCCCAAAGGAGCACCAATCTTCTTCCAGATATTTTGAGCAGCCTGCCCTTCCACAAAACAGTGATGTATAGAATATATACTAGGAATTCTGCAACATAAACAAGTTGTGCCCCTTCTATTATCAACTAAAGGCATCTCCATGAAAGGAAGTGTTGGCATTAGCTAAACTAATGCATATATGAGTTTTGATGGTTGAAAAAAGATGAACAAAGGTAGACCTATGGTTGGTTCCAAACACAGAGCAATGTCTGAATGAGCAAGAATGCAATGCACAATGAACTAGTACGAAGACCTGATCTATCGCAAGGGACAATCAATGCACATGGATTAGGTCCACTAACATGTTCCATCAGAACAGACAAGCAAGCACAGAGAAATAGGTGACCCAGCTACAGAGATGTTCAGTGTATAGCATGACTGATATATGAATGAGACAATTGAACAAGGCAGCAAAGGGAGGGAAGATGACTCAGTTAAAGAAGCAGTTCATTGAAGAAATAGAACAAGTATGCAAAACAAGTTCTATACAAAAGAGTCATCATATGCAGCAAAAGGAATGATCACAGGTCATCAGGTGCAATGGATGAATGATCTAGCAGTGATCAGTGGTGGAGAAATGGAAGAAGACCAATTGCAGACACAGAGCTATGCAGATATATGAAACAGGTCTGTCAACATGTTCCAGCCAAGATCTCAGAAGCAGTTCAACGAAAGATGAAGAATGAAACAGATTGGTGGAACAGGTACAAGAATATGTTCTATCTCAGGCAGTGCAGAGATTCAGAGGCAGACGAACTAAGTGGATGAAACAGGTTCGTGAACATGTTCCAGGGCAAGTTTTACAACAACCCGGATTTATAGAATTATGGAAAGAACTTGGAGATCAAGTATGAAAGATTTCTTGCCATAATTGTAGGGATTAGTAAGCCTTCTACAAAGAAACGAAGCCGACTCAACAAGGCAAGAATCCAAGTACAACACAAACCCTACGTGCATGTCATTGACTGACTAGGAAAGGGTTTTGTGTTCAACCAACCTGCGGAGCATAATATTATAAATACCCAGGTCTTTCCAAGAAGAAGTTTACGCACCCACAGAGAGAGAATTCAGAATATTGAGCAAGGACAGGATTTATCCGTCATATTCAAGAATCCGGGGTTGTGTCCCTATTACACGGAGAAGGATCGATGGAGGTTTTTCTTGAATAATGTTTCCGATCCCGAAGTCTAGATTTCTGTATTAGGTTTGTGTTATCAAAGTGTATCTTTATCAGTTATTTAGAAGCATTAAAGTAGATACAAACAATTATAACTCCAAGTAGGAGGTTTACTACTTGGAGATAGCTTGCTAGTCAGAGTTTGGTAGCAAGGCTGTTGTAGGGATTAGGTTGCAGAGTGTGTGACTTAATCTGCAGTTACCTCAGTTGTAGTGAAGTTGTTGGGGAAATCTTACAGGTCTGTAGGTTGTGGTTTTAATCACTTTTTGAGCCGGGTTGTTTCCACGTAAATATAGTGTGTCCTTTACGTACCTGCAGTTTTATTCCGCAAAAATGATCCTTGTAAAGGTTAACACCTTGGGAAAAGATCATGACAAATAATGCACCAACTACTGGACATAGTAAGAGAGAATCAACTCGAAAGCCTCTATTGTTGAGTGGGCAATACTATTAATGGTGGAAAGCTCGCATGAAGGACCACCTACAGGCAGAAGATCACGAATTATGGAGCAGGGTCATTAAGGGACCTGAATATCTCACAAGGATGGGAGAAAATGGAACAAAGGTAAGGACAGAAAGAGCTGAGTGTGATGATAAGGACTACAAGATTCATAAAGGGAATGCCAGGAGAGAAGAAGCAAGCCTAATAAGGAAATTCCTCAAAAGAGAGAATCATTCATGCAGAACTAATACCTTTGATAAGGAAAGGAGTTTTGATAGGGCACAGGATGGTGGATGCTTCAAGTGAGAAAAGACTGATCATACGATCAAGAAGTGTCCACTATGAGAAATAGAGTGGAGACGAAGAAAGGCAGAAAAGAAAAAAAAATTAGGGAGACAAACATAAGCAAGGAAACCACCACGGCTATGGTAGCAGCCTAGGGATCTAATGAAGACTCCGAAGATAAGGCTGACCACACTGCACTCATGACTGATGATCACTCAGAGACGGAGATGGATGAAGACTTCAAGGTAAGCACATATGGGCTCAAAGACAATTTTGACGTGTTGTCAAAAGAAGAAATAATATCCATGATGGAAGACCCGATTGATAAATGTAATGAGATGACCACAAGAAAAGATGAATCACTCACTGAATTTACATGCCTAGAGGATCAATTATTGAAGAATGACGAAAGCAGAGTCAAAACTGAAAAGGAAAATCAGCTACTAAAAGAATAGGTTGCTCAACTTGATTCATCCATCTTGGGTCTACAATTAGAGGTTCTAAAGCTGACACTTAGAACAGGAGAGCATGAGGTGAACACTGAAGAATTAGAGGTTGAGTCTGAATTGCAAAGGGCAAAGAAGGAGCTGCACTTGGAAAGAATAAAATACAAAGATATCAGCTCCAAATTGCTTCAAGTAGATCGTGACCTTAAAAAGGCTAATCAATGGACACAAGCCTCACAACTGCTAGCAAATTTCACAGGCCAAAAGCACAATAGAACCATAGGGTTGGGATTTGACATGATGGCTGAAAATAGAGTGTCAAGTGATGTGTTATGCACCTTATGTGGTTGATGGGGCATTGCAGAGTTGAATGCCCAGTGAAGATGAGCTACAAGATGAAGAACCTGAGGATTGCGAAGAAGAATACCAAGTCAGCTAAGAAGAAAGCTACAAGTGTTGGGAATATTTTTATGTGGATATTGCCTGAATGGAGAAAAAAGGAATTAATCCATCCCATGGTTGACGGAAAGGGACCCAAGCTTGCATGGGTGCCTAAAACCAACCCTTGATTGTTTTTCAGGAAAAAGGACCAGAAGAGCAAGCTAGAATGATATATGAATAGCGCTTGCTCAAGGTATGAAGAGAGAACACATTATTAATTCTGCTCATTCTCAAAATAGAAGGAAGGGAACACTGAAAAAGAAAGGTCATTAAAAGAAGAAAGCAATCAAACTGGGGGAACATTGGTTGAAACAGGTTCAGAAACCTGTTCCTCGTATTGAACGAAGATGGACAACAGGAACATGTGTTGTATACTCCAGATGTCAACAGCTAAAATCAAGGGAGCAAAACCATAGGACACATTCAAGGCGAAGGGAAATCATGTTGTCAGGGTATCTACGCTACATTGAAGAAGGGTTTCCCACCATGGTTATAAAAGGAAGAATATGTTAGCACTGGGAACGATTAAAGCTGCACATGTATCCCTCAAAATTGGCTAGGGAGGTTCTTGGCATCGAGTGGCACTCAAAGTAATTAAAATATTTTACTCATTCTTGTACATTAAGGTGAACATTCTATACAGGGTAGGTTTGTGATCTTGCAAAGTCTAAACATGATGACTGTCACCGAAGCAGGCCTCAAATCAAAGATAGCAAATATGCTTCAGGTATGTTTTTTTCCCTACAGTCAATTATATACTCAGATCATAGAACAACTTAGACAACCTGTTTTATTTGCTCTAGTCATAACTAGTAGTCTAAGGAGTACATTAAGAGAAGAAAAAGTGAGTCATGATGATAGCCTTGAAAAGACACCCAAAAACAAATCATGTTCTTCCCAAAAAGAGGACTTTTCTGTCATCCGATCAAATTTCTACATAAATCGATATAAACTCACCCTTACCATTCGAATCACATCTCATCTCTCTCACCTCAGAGCTCGAATGAAAAATAAGATGTGCAAATACTTCTCAAGCTCTGATCCGCCTCCCACCTCCTCACACTCCCTTGATCCTTCAAATCAGAAAATGTACCTCAGATTACCCTCACAAACACACCTTCCTTCATGTCCAATTGATTTTACCAATTGGAAAGATGAAGGGGAAAAGAGCATTGGTTGGAGCGCATAAACAGGGAGAATATGTGAAAAATTCCAAAATAAGTGATAGAATGGAGAAAATCATTGATATAAGCTCATCTAAAAAGGATTCATCAGAGCTATTAAGGAAAAGGAGCTATAGAGATATAAGGGTTCATGAAGAAGTATGGAAAGTTGAAATAGAAATAGAACGCCTCACCATCAAGAAAAGAATTACAATCCGAATCTTGGTCCTTATAGGCAAAATTGGTAGAAAAAGATGGTGGGTCTTCTAAAGGGAATAACATGGATTGGGAAGGAGATCTCAAAGCTAAGAGAAAACTGGAATCAATTAGATCCTCTAACCCAAGCCAGCCCAGTAGCCAGAACTCCATAGGATTAGTCTTTCCCTAAATTTTAGAATCCAGTTCCTATGATCTGTTGTATATGATTGTAACCAAGGGACTAGAATTGTACTTGTTGACATCAAATATACATTGCACATCTTACTAATTCGTGCCTTAAATTGTATGACATAAATGTTTTATTGACTAAACAAGTAATTGTTCTTATCTGTGTATATCAATAGCCCCAGTGGCCATGAGTTGAATATTGTTAAAAATTTACTAGCCATAATCTAGGATTAACTTTTTAATGATGCCAAAGGGGGGAGATTGTGCGAACCAGCTTTATGACTTATATGCTAACATTATAGTTCTTAAGTTCATATCGAAGTTGTAAGTGTTTGGAACCGGTTGAGACATACACAGAGTTTGTCATCATCAAAAAGGGGGGAATTTGTTGGCATTAGCTAGATTAATGCATATATGAGTTTTGATGATTGACAAAAGATGAACAAAGGTAGACCTATGGTTGGTTCCAAACATTGTGAAATGTCTAAATGAGCAAGAATGCAATGCATAATGAACTAGTACAAAGACCTGATCGATCGCAAGGGACATTCAATGCACGTGAATCAAGTCCACTAACATGTTCCATCGGATACAGACAAGCAGACAAGCAAGCACAGAGAAAGAGGTGACCAAGCCTACAAAGATGTTCAGTGTATAGCATGAATGATATATGAATAAGACAACTGAACAAGGCAACAAAAGGAGGGAAGATGGCTCAGTTAAAGAAGCAGTTCATTGAAGAAATATGACAAGTATGCAAAACAAGTTCTATATAAAAGAGTCATCATATGCAGCAAAAAGAATGATCACAGGTCATCAGATGCAATGGATGAATGACCTAGCAGTGATCAGTGATGAAGAAGTGGAAGAAGACCAATTGCGGACACAGAGCTATGCAGATATACGAAACAGGTCTGTCAACATGTTGACCAAGATCTCAGAAGCAGTTCAACGGATGATGAAGAATGAAAGAGATTGGTGGAAAAGGTACAAGAACGTGTTGTATATCAGACAGTGTAGAGATTCAGAGGTAGACAAACCAAGTGGATGAAACAGGTTCGTGAATATGTTCCAGGGCAAGTCCTACAGCAACTAGGATATCCATAATTATGAAAAGAACTTGGCGGTCAAGTATGAAAGATTCCTTGCCATATTGTAGGGATTAGTAAGCCTTCTACATAGGAAAGAAACCAACTCAACAAGGCAAGAATCCAAGTACAACACAAACCCTACGCGCGTGTCATTGACTGACTGGGAAAGGGTTTTGTGTTCAACCGACCTGCGGAGCATAATGTTATAAATACCCAGGTCTTTCCAAGAGGAAGTTTGCGCACCCACACAGAGAGAATTCAGAATATTGAGAGAGGAGAGGATTTATCACTCGCGGGTGTGTAATACACTCGCGGGTGTGTAATACACTCGTGGGTGACATGGTATAATGATTAATTAAAAGAGGACATGTGGCATTTAGTGCAAAATAATAATTTTAAAATAAATTATAAGAAAAAATTATTTAATATAAAAAATAAATTTTCAGTAAAAACTAATATTTCAAAAAAGAAAAGAAAAATCTATTTTCTAAACCTTACACATTACTAACACAAAAAAACGCATTTACTAACAAAAGAAAAATCTGAAAATCATGTTCTTGGTGTTCTTCACCATCTTCATGTGTGTTTCTTGTTCCGACCATGATTTCAATCCAAAATTTCAAGAAAAACTCCTCCTCATTTGTTATAATTTCATCTAAAGATTCCCCATGAAGACCCGAAGACAACCCCAACATTAATTTTTCAAAATTTTCATCAAATAAAGTAACCAATTTTAAATCTTCAAGCTTTCTAAAGAACCCTTTAATGGTGTTTTGATGAGCTCCTTTGATTTTCTTTTTCTTTTTATTAGGAGAGAGAACATGAAATTGGGTTTGTTTATGGTAAAAATCGTATCAAAAGGTAAGAATAGTGGAAGCAATGAAGATGAGGAAAGAAGATAAACACATGATTTTAGAACCTCCATTGAAGGAGTTTAAGCTCGGGAAATGGGTGGGAAAAAAGGAGAGGAAGAAGAGAAAAAATAAAATAAAAATTGACTAAATAAAGCCCTTCACGCACCACTAATGAGTGTATCACCTAGTGTGATTCACACTCACTATGCCAAGTCAGCGAAAAGTGTCGAAATGGCACAGTCAGGCCCTACCATAGGTGTCTAAATGAAACAAGGCTTGGTTGGGTGTTTAAGGGAAAGATCTTGACGACCAGGGCCCCGATGAATTTGGCCATAAATAAAACAGAAAAGGGCCAAATATACCCCGATACTATGAGAAAAGGTTCAAATATACCTTTCGTTATACTTTGGGTCCAAATATACTCCTGCCGTTATACTATTGGATCAAATATACTCCTCTTCCATAAAAGTTATCCTAGGTGGACATCCTATCCTACGTGGCATTGACATTTGATGAGGTGGATGTCACGTGGCATGCCACCTCAACACCCTTAACTCATTTTACCCCTCTTCTCTATTTGTTTTTCTATCACTAAAATTTTCTTCCCCTCAACCACCATTACCGCCACTAAAATTGGAGACGAAAGTAGGTATGAGCCAACTTCTACTTGTCGAGCAATGGAAGGCCACCTCCCTCAAACTGTTCACTGACCATTTTAATATATGGAACTTTCGCATTTATAACTACCCTGCAAAGCAAAATGTAAAGATTAAAAGAAATCAATTAATACAACTGTTGAAAAGAACAATAAAAGAATTTGTGTTCAAGCGCAAGAAGCAGCTCAAGGATCTTGATCAATAGAATATCGATTTTTCTAAATACATGCTCCGTATTTTGGTTGTGGTATTTTTCTAGGGCACACTAAGTAATGGCGCTGAAGCCACTGTCCTCCATCTTCTCAAATTCAACAAATCCAGCATTTACATCTGCAAAAACCCATCAAAGCTTGAAGCAAAACATAGGCCTCAATAGAGAAGAGGGTAAAATGGGTTAGGGGCGTTAAGGTGGCAAGCCTCGTGGGCATCCATCTTATCAAATGTCAATGCGACGTAGGATAAGATGTCCGCATTGGACAACTTTAACGGAGGAAGGGTATATTTGATTCAATAGTATAACGGCAGAAGTATATTTAGTCCCAAAGTATAACAAGGAGTATATCTAAACCTTTTTTCATAGTACAGGGGTATACCCTTTTCCGTAAATAAAATTGGGGCACGCTACAAAGTGGAGCAACTTATTAAATGACTTTGTTGACGAAATCAGGTCAAATCCCCCTCATTTCACTAGCTGGTTGGCTTATCAATTTCATCCGTACCGTAGCTTCGGCAAAGTCAGAATTTACGCGCTCTCTCTCTTTTTTTGTTTTCTTTTTCATTTACATTTCTTCTTTGTAAATAAGTGTTGTGATGGGATAAAAGGGGTCATTTGGTACATTAGATAAGGTGGATATCAGAATTAAACGAATAAAATTAATATTGTGTTCGATTGACGACATAAATTAATTTCAGGATAAATTTATAACGTCAACCAAACACAATATATATAAATTTTATCCCAAGCTTAATCCTGGATATCTCACCTTATCCCATCAAACTTAAGATTATTTTATCCCACCTCTCACGTAGAATAAATATTCCACGAACCAAATTTAACCCATCAATACTTTCTGAGCACTAACAGTTGATAATAGGGTCTCAATATTCATGGAAGCAAGTAATATAGAGCGAGAGTTTAAATTTTGGAAAAGGGTGATTATTTCTTTCTGACAAGTAAAGTAAGTTAATTTTCCCTTGGGAAAGGAAAAAAGTATTCTTCAATATTCATGATAATAAAATAGCAAAAAAAAAAAAAAAAAAAAAACAGGAAAAACATATTTGAAAATAAATAAATACCGGTATTCTAATGTTCTCCCTCTCTTCTGAAGAATTTCATATGAATCATTAGAATTCACCGCCTTTTGCTTGGTAAAAACTTAGTCATAGAGAGTGTTTACCCCAAATAATGAATGCATGCATATCATGTGCAGTGTATGAAATATATACAACTATCACTTAACCATTTAAATAATGTATACATTAAATCACTTAATTATGATAACTTGCATCAATTTTATATAAACACTCAGTGCAGATAAGTGTTTACCTGTTTGCTTTCAACCGCTAATATCACCGCATTGATTCTGTATAGTGTAGTTGAATACCATGATAATGTAGGACGATTGACGGATACACAAAACAAGTAATTCGCTTATTTCGTCTTCTTTTTCTTTCATTTTTTTAATTATACATAAGGGAATGAGGAAAAGCAAAGAAAAGATTACTAGATTGAGAAATCGAACCACGCTAAATGAAATAAAAAAATCGTCATACGGCACTAATTTAGTTATATTTGATCTTTTATCGCTCTTAAATTTACGTTTCATAAAAAGGTATCTGGTACAATTGAATAAGAGAAGAAGAGTAGTGCTAGAAATATTCACCAACAATTATTTTGGCCTCTTCTTAAGAAAATTTATGAGCTCTTCGTGTAAGGAATTCATAGTTTTTGCAACTTCTTCCGTAATGAAATTTATAAGCTGCAGAATTTATGCTAGATCAGAGTGTTTGAATAAATTAATCCATTTTAGAACATAAACTTGTGTTTCAAGTAATTGACAGCGCAAGAGAAAGAAAAGTTAAACAACACGGCAAGTTATTTACAAAGGTATAATTTGTTAATTTTTAAAACATATTGACGAGGAAAATCTTGATCCTCTAGCAGTCTGGCTTATAAAAGGAGAAGTAGTATATTTTGGTTTTGACATCCAAATAGAATCATGAGTAATGTAAAATTTATTAGTCATGTGCATTCATGGCTAAGGTAGAAGAAAACTCCAATGTTTTATTACAATGAAGAAATTATCCATGTGTGGTAGTAATTGATTATCTAGTAAATAGTTACTCGCACCAAGTGTTTACACTTAATTAATAATTTAAATCTTAGTTAACTAAAAAAAGAAGATAAGTATACATATGACTTAATCATGATTAAGTGATAAACTTGTGTACCTAAGAAACACATATTTTGCATTCATTAATTGGATGTAAACACGCAGTACGAAAAAATTTCACCTTAATTCCTCACTAGCAGCCTCAAAGAAAACGTTTAAGTGGAACTCAAAGTGTTGTATGGATTAAAAAGAATAGTGTGAGCAGAACAGGTGAATATTTTTCCCATAAGCCTTTGGTCCATATTCAACCTGATATCAACACGTGGTATATAACCCATCTTTTTACGGGTTGAACCAATGTTATTCATTTTTTAATTGAGCGGGTTGGATACAATTTTATTACGGTTAGATTGGGTGGATAAGTAATTATGGGTAAAATTTGCCGATACTATTAAATGTTCTTCTATAAGGACCCGAGGGAATCACAATAGTTGAGAAGTTGTAATGTTGCACCTTTTAAGATATGCTATTCGGTGTCTCAATGTTGAAAATATAATTAAATAAATATTTCTTTCTAGTTTAAACTTCTAGATTAGATGGTCATACATTTCAACATATTTGACTCCTCTTCATTTTTATTATTTCCATTAACTAAAGTTATTACTTGTGTGGATGACATGCAGGGGCGGATGTACCAAGAGCTCAGGGTGTTCACCCGAACATCCTGAACAAAAAATTACAGTGTATATTTAGGATAAATTTTATGTGTTTATGTACATATATTAACTTTTGAACACCCTGAACATATATTACGGTGTATATTTAGGTTCAATTATTTTTTCGAATACCCTGAGTGAAAATTCTGAATCCGCCACTGATGACATGTGTTCCAATTTAATATTTATGGTCTAATTTAAATTAACTAAAACAAGGATCTTAACCATAGTTAGAGCAATAGATATTTCCATATATTTTCTCTCAAAATTTTAACAATCGCACTACTAAAAAAAATCAAAAACTGACCTGGGACGGTCAGTTTAATGCATTTGCTATAGTCATCGATTGCCAATTCCTTTGGGAGAAATATGAGGAAATATTTCTGCGTAAGATCCTTGTTTTAGTTAATTTAATCTAAATCAGTCATTTTAAAATGAGGTATGTGTCACTCATCCAATAAAGAATTTGGAAAAATGGAGACTATAAAAACTGGGAAGGAGTCAAATCACATTTCGACAGTCAATTACCAAACTACTCTTTCAAGATTTTACTTTACGTTAGTATTGATTTGTAGATGTATGCATAGTATGTTGTTTTCTTTTCGGCTAAACTATATTGGTTTGACCAGTTTTGCTATAATCCGTGCAATTTACGCGGTATGTAATCATAACAAGTAACTACCAGTTGATGAATAGATTAACAAAATTCAACACATTACTATTGTAAAGCAGCAACCATAAAAATGTAACTACTGCTTGCTTTGAAACGTGAAAACATTATTAACCTCAAAATAGAGACTTCAGAAGAAAATTTGTGCAGTATGATAGGCTAATGAGTGGGTGCACCAACTCTTCCTACAGGGGTTGAACTAAGTTTTGCGTCATAATATGACCTTCATGCTTAATCAAAACCTAATCTGCCAACCTTAAACCACCCTCTCTCTCTTCTTCTTTTCCTATATAACTAAAGCCTCAACTCTCTAATTTTTCACAAACACAAACTACCATTACTTGACAAAGTTCAAGTAAAAGGGGAAAAAAAAAAAATCCAATGGAGGCCTTCAACATGAGCATTTCCAACCCTTTGCGCTCTTTGTTATTCTATGGCATTTTTCTTCTCTTTGCAAATGCTGCGTCTTTAGCAAAAGCCAAAGTTCACTACCACGACTTTGTTGTATGTTATCCAAAAAAAAAAAAAAATGCTACCCTGTGTCATTTTGCTAACATTTAGAAATTTTATAACTAGACTGACCTCTGTTTTTTTTTTTTTTTTTGGCGGAACAGATTCAAGCAACACCAGTGAAGAGGCTGTGCAATACGCACAACACCATAACTGTGAACGGGCAATTCCCCGGACCAACTTTGGAAGTGAACAATGGAGATACTCTAGTGATCAAGGTTGTCAATAGGGCTCAGTATAATGTCACCATTCATTGGTAAGTTCGTGCATGCAGAACGCTAATTGTATGCACTCTCATTGTATGTAGTAACTTAAATAAAATGACATCTTGAACGTGTGATGACATTTTCGGGTTTTTTCCTTCTTCATATTTCTAATACTTTGTTGCATTTTAAAGGCATGGGGTGAGGCAAATGAGAACAGCATGGGCGGATGGACCAGAATTTATCACTCAGTGTCCAATTAGACCAGGAGGGAGTTACACTTATCGGTTTACAATTCAAGGACAAGAAGGGACACTTTGGTGGCACGCACACAGCTCATGGCTAAGGGCCACTGTTTATGGAGCCCTAGTTATTCACCCTAAAGAAGGAACGTCCTACCCATTCCCTAAGCCCAAAAGAGAAACACCTATTCTGCTTGGTACTAATTCCTTCTCTCCTTACTAGATTAAAATTGAGTTTGATTTTTGCATAATTTTTGTTTACTAGTTTTCTTGAAATAAATATAATGAATTTGGGCATGTTGATTAGGTGAGTGGTGGGATGCAAACCCCATTGACGTTATTAGACAAGCTACACGAACAGGAGGAGCGCCTAATATATCGGATGCTTACACCATCAATGGTCAACCAGGTGATCTTTACAACTGTTCTAGTCAAGGTGAGTGTCAATCTCCAACTTACTTGAAACAGTACATTAAAAATGTAACTTGCTATAATAGATTAAACTACACAGTCGGATGCATATAACTTAAATTCTTATGCAGATACTACCATAGTACATGTGGACTCGGGTGAGACGAACCTCCTTAGAGTCATAAACGCTGCACTCAACCAACAACTTTTCTTCTCAGTGGCCAACCACAAGCTCACTGTTGTTGGAGCAGATGCATCTTATGTCAAACCTTTCACCACATCAGTCCTTATGTTAGGACCAGGACAAACTACTGATGTCCTCATCACTGCTAATCAACCACCAGCCCGATACTACATGGCTGCGCGTGCCTATGCAAGTGGACAAGGAGCACCCTTTGACAACACTACAACCACAGCCATTTTAGAGTATAAGGCTGCTCCTTGCCCTGCTAAGGGTGTCAAGATCAATCCCACTTTACCATCTCTGCCAGCATTTAACGATACTACCACCGCCACTGCCTTCACAAGCAGTTTCAGGAGTGCAAAAAAGGTCGAAGTACCAACCGATATCGACGAAAACCTACTCTTTACAGTTGGATTGGGACTCAACAATTGCCCTGCAGGGGCAAGCTCTAGTAGCTGTCAAGGTCCAAATGGAACTCGATTTACTGCAAGTATGAACAATGTGTCATTTGTGCTACCATCCAATTTCTCCTTGCTTCAGGCACATCACCAGGGCATACCTGGAGTTTTCTCAACCGATTTCCCAGCAGTCCCACCGGTTAAATTCGATTACACCGGTAATGTGAGCAGGTCACTCTGGCAACCTATTTCGGCGACTAAATTATACAAGTTGAAATATGGTTCGAGAGTGCAGCTTGTGTTACAGGGGACTAGTATCCAGACCGCTGAGAACCACCCAATTCATCTTCACGGATATGATTTTTACATCCTTGCTGAGGGCTTTGGAAACTTCAATCCACAAACCGATACTGCTAAATTCAACCTTGTTGATCCACCTCTTCGTAATACAGCAAGTGTACCAGTCAAAGGATGGTCAGTCATCCGATTTGTAGCTGATAATCCAGGTGAGAAGACATAAAAAGACTTTCTTCTTTGCATATTACGCACAAAAAAAAAAAAAAAAAAAAAAAAAAAAAAAAAAAAACTATATATGCTGACAGTATAAAGATTTTCACTAACCTGTGATAGCAGGTTTATTACAACCTTTATCAGGTTACCAATCAAGAGATTTACCTATAATTATCTAAAAATTGACCTTAGTGCATAGAACTTAACATGTCACAATTCAATCTTTGGACTTACATATATTTTTTTTTTAATCATAAACAGGAGTTTGGATTATGCACTGTCACTTGGATGTGCACATTACTTGGGGTTTGGCCATGGCCTTCCTTGTGGAAAATGGAGTTACTGAATTGGAAGCATTGGAGGAGCCTCCGGTTGATCTTCCTGTCTGCTAACTGCTGCAAAACTCACCATAGAACAAAGTCCACAGCACTACAGAAATCATTTTTAATATTTTTAGTCCATGTCAATTGTTGTTATACCCCCATTTGGGGTAGTTTCTTTTTATTTTTTGTTCGATTAGTAGTTCCTTTTTTGATACTCTTATATGATTTGGGTCAAGATGGTGCCAACACTTGCAAGTAAAGGCATCATCTATTTTAAAATATTGTATTCTTTCTAAGTGCAACAAATAGAGATGAATTGATTTCTGAATAATTTTTCCGCTTTCTTTATTGATGATTCACAACAAATTTTATATTCTAATAAGCAACTTGGCATGTTCGCTACTACAATGTATAAGTGCTAGCTCATGAAGAAAAATAAACCAAATCCCATGAAGAAATGGACATATAGTGTAAAAATTTCATAATTTACAACATAATTAAATTGGTACGGAGTCTAGGAAAAAATGAGTATTTTTGAAGCTTGTAGTTTTATATATGCCATAATATTGTATGTCTATGAGATTTTTGAAACTTATATATATACATGCTATATAATATTTTTGTGATTATAAAAACGCGTCTCATTAAGGGTAAAATGAGAAGTGCAAAGTTAAATTTTTTCCAAATTTAAAAGTATCATTCTTTTAGAACGGATTAAAAAGGATAGTACATCACATATCTTTGCTGAAGAAATATTTAAAACAAACATATGGGTGTGTTCGGTATGGAGGAAAACATTTCCAAAACATATTTTTCAAATTTCCCATATTTGGTTGGCCAAAGATTTTTTTGAAAAATATTTTTTCCAGCAAAATAACAACAACAACAAACCCAGTGTAATCTCACAAATGGGGTCTGAAAAGGGTAGGATGTATGTAGACCTTACCCCTACCTTCAGAATGTAGAAATGTTGTTTCTGATAGACCCACAACTCAAAGAAAGATGAAAAAGAAGGTAGTAGTAACAATCTTAAACAACATCAAGATATATAATACAATAATCGAGGCTAAAGAAACAATATGCAGTAACAGAAATCTAAGAACACGAAAATAAAAGAATAATACTAATACTCCGGGTGTGGAAAAGAAATACGCTCGACTACCTACTAACTGTCTACCCTAATTCTCGACCTCCATACCCTCCTATCTAGGACCATGTCCTCGGTGAGCTGAAGTTACGCCATGTCTTGCCTAATCATCTCACTTCAATACTTCTTAGGCTTAGCTCTATCTATTCTCAAGCCCACTACGGCCAACTCTCACACCTCCTTACTGGGACATCTGCATATCTCTTGTTGACATGCCTGAACCATCTCAATCTCACTCCCCGTAACTTATCTTCCACGGGAGATACTCTCACATTGGCCCAAAATAGTTCCTTAAAAAAAAAATGACTTCCCCAATAGAAGTAGAGAAAACAAATTTCACAAGTGGCATCTCCCTTTGATTGTCTCCTCCGACCCTTAAATACACTTCACCTCCCATCTCACCC
>NC_081342.1:29351495-29419658 GCF_029784015.1 Lycium ferocissimum
CGATTCTTTCTTCGCTAAATCAATCTTGATTACCTTGTTCCTGCTCTCTTTCTATTCCTATTTCCTAATCCTATTGTCTTTTCTTTTTTGGACTATAATACTGACAATGTTTTTGGGGACTTTATTATGTATATTTATGCCTGTTTTGACTGCTCTGGCCTATCGGTGGCAGATATATCTGACTTATGCATATGTTTTTCCTTAATTTATGCCTTGTTGCTTCTGATTTTGTTCATGATGAGTCGTTTTAATAGCCTGAGTTAATATTTCTGAACTTCTTTAAGCTTGTGCTATTGCTAATCCCTTTTTGATGAGGCCAAAAGGGGGAAGATCAGTGATGATAAATGATGAAATGATATAATTTGATTAACTGTGTTTAAGTGGTGCCTAATTGCTAATTGTTCTTAAAAGTATAGTAAATGGATCACATGCCGTTAAAAGCCGAATCGACAGGGGGAACCTGGTCTCAAGATGGAAGATTGAGTTGATTATCCTCTTTCATGGAATCAGTTTGATCCTGGCTCCAATTGAGCCTGGAAGATAAGTGCTAACTTGAAGCTGAAAGGGCTAATCCGCAGGGGGACTATGACATGTTCTTCAAAGTGCTGATAGAAGATAAAGAATGTTGACTTGCTCTCATTGCTCGACCAGTTGCTGAAGCTGACTATTCAAGGGTACCTGGTCCTCAGGGGGAATATCATGCACAATAAGTTTGTCATCATCAAAAAGGGGAA
This sequence comes from Lycium ferocissimum, assembly GCF_029784015.1. Classification (NCBI taxonomy): domain Eukaryota; kingdom Viridiplantae; phylum Streptophyta; class Magnoliopsida; order Solanales; family Solanaceae; genus Lycium; species Lycium ferocissimum. Next base: position 29,352,230 of record NC_081342.1, read on the forward strand.
ATTGATGAGTTATGACATTTCATAGTTTTGATGATATGACAAACAAGCAAGGGACCAGGTTCTCCACCGGTTTCCATGAGAAAGACAAAGACAACAACAACCTATAAAGGCTGGCGCACCGTTCACGTAGAATTGTAGCGACACGCTGTATTCGCAAGAGACTAAGACCTCTGTAAGGTCACTATCCATGGTCACATGTTCATTGCTTGGCCTTATATATATATATATATACAACATGTTGGGATCTTTTGACCTACCGCTTGAAAACCTAAAAGGTCAAAATCTTTACAAGTGCAGCCTCCACCTTTTTAGAGGTGCTCTAAACGGCAAAACCTCAACAAGCTGAAGGACCAGATCCAGAACTGAAGACACTTTAAGTCCTTAGGTTTGTTGAGAGTCTTTGTTTCTTGTTCTATATATTGTGAACCTTCATTCCCTTGAGAAGGGCTGTTTATAGGTATTCTCTTGTTCTTAGTTTTCAAACAGTGTGTTAATACTTTGGCTAGAGTTAGTCATTGTGGTTTGAATTCTCAAGGGATGCCCTTGAGTAGTACACTAGGATTGTACCACAGTCTAGGTGTATTAGTTTCTCGGCCTAGAGGAGTTAAAAAGGGTGAAGGTTGCGAAGCTGTCTATGAGGGGAGATTAGTGGTCTAGATTCACCTACAACAGAGGTGTTGTGAGGGGTAGAATTAGGAACTAATTCTGAGGACAAAAACTTGTAATCTTACACTTTGCTCAGTCTAGTGAAATTGAAATCCTACTGGTATAGGTCGTGATTTTTAATCCCTTGAGCAAGGAGTTTTCCACGTAAAACATCTTATTTTATTTACCTTTCTGCACTTAACTATTAAACAGTTCAGGGACCTGGTCCGCTAGACTGTTTTGGTGGACGCATCGGTTATATCATAATTTTTTTTTTTTTACTTATGTACCATCCACAAGAAAATAATACGAAAATCACTTATTTTCAGAAAAATATTTTTCGTGGAAAACATTTTTCTTCGTACCAAACACACCCCGGTGTAAAAATCCAATGCAGAAAAGAAATGGGATCTACATAAAGCGAATTCAGACGTCCTTTGGAGCAGGCTAACATTAAGAGTGCTTCTATACTGGGCTTCAACTACCATCCTTTGGGCTAATTGTGGCCCAATAAATGTTCCTGGACTTGGATGATCACCCCCTAGGACCCCTTTTTTTTTTTTTGCACGGATTGCCCTTCATTTGGCGTGGTCTTTAAGTTTTGCCCTTCAAATTGGTGGTCTTTAAGGTTTGTCTTTCGCTAGGGACCCCTTGGTCACGGGTTCGAACCCCCGCTCAGTGAAAATTTTAATTTTTTTTTGCAAGGCAGAATTTCTGTCTTAAGGCAGAACTTGCATGGGGCAGAATTTGCAAATTTTGGCCATTTCTGCAAATTCTGTCCTTTCTGTCTTAAGGCAGAGTTATAACTCTTCCTTTTTTCTGAACTTATGCCTTGCATTTTTTATTTTTTTTTAAATTTTCGCCTAAGCGGGGATTTGAACCCGTGACCAAGCGGACCCTAGCGAAGGGCAAACTTTAAATACCCCCATTTTGAAGGGCAAACTTAAAGACCACCCCATAATAAGGGTATTCCTGCTAATTGCCCCTAGGACCCAATTTCAATACCCGCACAAATCAATTAATAAGAGTCCTAACCAACCTATGAATCTTGATCATCTTAACAAGCAAATACTGAGAAACAAAGAGAACAGTTTCAACATAATGAGAAGGTCTTAGATTCTCTCAATTGTGACATTGTAATAGAAAGATTCGGCACGACTTGCTTTGATTTGTTGACTTAGTGCAAAATTCGCTTATTAATTACAATTATTTTCATCGTAATGGTCCTGAAAATTATTTTCTTCAATAAAAAAGAATCATAAAATGTACGTACTCGTCTAATTATGCTTCTGTCACTGTAAGATTGAATTTTCTCTTTCATATGCAGAAATTATGCTATGGTTCTCGTTATCTGTAAATTTTCTGAGGCCATTGTTGTACTCTTGCACTAGGATTGCTTTGTTAAGAGTATATATAGACAATGCTTCTTCAAGTATTCAGTCTATCCTCCTTCTGTCCTTCATGTAAAGGAGTGACGGCATTTATTAGGCTGGGGCAAATACAACTGTCAGTATTTATATTCCATAATAATAACATTGCATAATCAAGTGGAACGCAACTTAATTACTGCTTCATCTGTTTCAATTACCAGATTCAATTTATGTGAACCGATTTTCTTATTATAAGTCCGTGAAAGAAAAAATTATCTATTTTTATATTTGGAATTTTTTTTACCTTTATGCTATGATTTACGTACCACACAAAATGTTTGTGATTCATTTAACATTACAAATTTAAAAATCTTCTCTTCTTTCTTGAACTATGTATCCAGTCAAATAGGTTCACATAAATTGAAACGAAAAAAATACTATTTAATGTTTATACGTATATTTTATTCATTATTGGTGACTTTTGTTTCTTGGAGCATTTAGCAGTAATCAATCCTATCATATCTCTTCTACTTTTGCTGGAAGGCCTCCCAAATTAAGTGGTAGAAAGCTCTGCAATTAATTTATGTAAACATCACAGCAATTTAGAAAGCTCATATTAAGCACCTTACTATCAACTGGTATAAGGAGGCATTAACAATTTTATAAAAAGGATCCCAATTTCGTGAATTCTAATTAAGCAAAGCTCTCTCAAGCAACTTTGTCCTCCAACATAATGATATAAATTTATTTGCACTCGATATTCATATATTGAATATAAAATATTTGTCTTTCATCTTTTAATCATAATTAATTAAGCTCTATGTATTTTCATTTTTATTTTTAACTAGAGACTTTATATTAAGATTAAATTATTTGATTTAATATCAATACGCAATGCGAATAAGTATTTACCAGCGTTCACTCCAATAAAAACAATGAACGTCTACCGCGAAAGATTTTATCTTATAATTAAGTCTAGTAAAGATAAAAAGATAAAGATATAAGAAAAGCAGCAAGGAAGAAAAATCAATTCCACATGGAAAGAAATTAAATTCAATACAAGTATTAGAATTATGTTTTACGTGAGAGACTAACAGCAAGCTCCAAATCATTGAATTTGAAAATAATTAAGTATGACTAATGAATTTGGGAGAAAATCTTTAGACAATTGTGAGGGATAATTTCGATGTTGCACTTTTTAGGCCTTTCACAAAAAGCAGGTTGTGAGTGAGTCTATCTTGGAGCAATTAAGCAACAAAGTTAAACTCTTCCGTTTCAATTTACGTGAAATTAAAAAAAAAATAGATGACTTTTAAATTTGTGGTGTTAATGAGTCATATATATTTTGTGTGGCTATAACTCATTGCATATAAGTTAATCGTTTTCAAATATACTCCCCTTGTTTGATAATAAGTGGTGTTTTTAGCCTATGACCACCGCTTAAGAAATTGGTTACTCCTAAAAAATTAAAAGTATTTTTACTGACTTACTCCTAATTAAATTTTACCTCTTTCCTAAAAATGCTACTTAATGATTCTTGATTATGTAAATAAGTGTAATTTTGGGAGAATAAGATCATTTTTTTCTTGAAATCTTAAAACACCACTTATTTTGAAACAAAATGAAAAACCTTAAACGCCATTTATTAAAAAACGGAAGAAGTAAAAAATAGTCTTTTTTTTTTTTGCACGAATTAATTAAAAAAATAGGTTCATGTCGATTTAAACGGAGAAACGCGAGGTTTTGATAGTGCCACAACCCACAAGAGCAATGGAGAATTTAGGGGGTAAAAAAGGGTCAAGTGAATACATGCTCACTCGACTAAACTCAATATATTATGTGCATGATTCTTAAAAGATATCTAATATTACCTTTTGAAATACATGCTATAAAAGGCTTAGTGATGCACTTAATTAGAAGCTAAGTTATTTACCTAAAAGCTCAAGGATCAATCCCGAGCATTTCTTCCTCGAGTAATGCAGGACGATCAAAGCGACCAGTATGATCCTTGCTAACGATTAAGTGGGGACCAGATATACGCTTTCCTATTCTGCATGTGCGACACATGTCCCCAGCTAATACATTAGATGTACGCGTTTTTACTTAGCTGACTGCTCATCTTACGGCGAATGGATGACGGCTTTTTTTCTGTAAACACCTGTAAAGCCCAAACGCTTTTATTTCCAAGCAACTGGCAAACTTTAGCCAATTCGTGCTAGCTGATGACGCATTTATACTAAAGTGGAAAAATGTATGTATTTTAAACTTTTTTTATATATATATTTCGAAAGAAAATGTATTAAATTTCCATTTAAAATTCTTTACAAATCTTATCCCCGGTATCAACATTTTCTCCGAGAGAAATATTAAAGAAAATTCGACATTGTTTTAGACCTAGGCTACAATTATCAACAGTGAGAAAAACAATCGTACTTCGAAAGAAAGCCTATGTGAGGAACGGTTATTCCTAAAAACAATTCCTTATTAGTGTGTTGCGCCCTTGGCGTTGCTCATTAGGAAGGAAAAAAAGGAAAAACTGGAACAATAACAATAATATAGCCAGTGTAATCCTATAAGTGTGGTTGGGCTAGAATGGTGTATACGCGGCCAGTGGCGAAGCCACCTTTGCTAAAAGGTATCACTTGATACCACTTCGCCGTATTACATTGTTTAGCTAGGTCAAAAGTTTAGTTTTATGTATAAAACTATATGTTGACTCCCCTTATTTTTTATGTGTGTCTTCATTTTTATATATATATTTTTGACACAGCGCCGCTGTACGAAGACTTACCCCTATCTTGCGAAGGTAGAAAGATTAATTCTGATAGACTCTCGCCTCAAGTAAAGCATAATAAAACCAGTAAATAAAGAAAATACAATAGTGAAAAAGCCATGAAAAATATTAATAGAGAAAAGAATAATAATAACAACGAATAATACGATAACATAAGCAAAGTAAGCCTTGATGTTGTTCATTAGAAAGGAAAAAAATGGAAAAATGATAAGATGAAAAATAAATATTTTATACTCACCCCTTTCAATTTATGTGAACCTATTTCCTTATTAATTTGTGCAAAAAAGAATGAACCCTTTCTATATTTAGAAACAATTTACCTTTATGCATTGATTTATACCAACACAAAATATATGTGACTCATTTAACACCACGAGTTTAAAAGTCTTCTCTTCTTTCTTAAATTTCGTGCCTAGTCAAATAGGTTTACATAAATTGAAACGGAGGGAGTATGTATATAAGGATTAGGGAGATAGGGGAAATCTTAGTAGCTCAGTTGGTTGACTATCTGAACTTTCACCTTGTAATCCCTCCCCCATTTTCCCCTTCCCTACCCCAATTTGCAAAAAAAAAAAAAAAAAAAAAAAAAAAAATAAATTAAGGAGACAACTTTTGACATTCGTTTTTTTTTTTCCTGGTTTTAAGAGGTGAAAGTGAGAATAAAATGGGAAAATATAACTGCGTATCACTTTAGGTAAATTAATTACCCGTTGTAGCCAATTTTGTTTACATGCTTTGGCCACTTTTTCTTAGTTTGGTGCCACTGTTGGATTTCTATGCTTGAATTTTATGTTTTTGCTTTTGTTTATTATTAATAAATATCCCACGAAATTTCTTAGTGATTGCTAAAAAACGTTTAAAATGTGTATAAACATTTTTATACATTATTATACACTTTTATACGGTGTAGAAATGTGTATAAACACCTCTTATACATTATGTATAAACCCCTTTTATGTATAAACACCTCTTGTATGAGTTTGTATAATATTGTATACTAGTTGGAAGTGTTATACTCCTCTTATATAAATTTGTATAATCATGTATATCCAGTGTAAAAGTGTGTATGAACACCTCTTATACATTATTATACACTTTTATATAAGGTTGATACATTATCTACTCCAGGTATATAAAGTTGTATATTGTTGTATAAAATTGAATATTCAAGTTGAGTCATAAAATGTTGGACGGTAGGTTTGTAATTTAAAATATGGGCTATGAATATATAATTTTGATCCATAAATTGTGTATAAGTGAATTTTTTCCGAATAAAATACAGTTTCCTCAAATAATGCCTTTCTGTTTAAGGACTCCTATTGGATTGGGCCGCTTGGAGATTTTCTATTTTTAGTACAGTCGAACCCAACTTGGATTCATTTGATCCATGTGATTATCAAGTCAAAAATAGGAATTTTTACTGGTTGTAGCTTCTTTTAAGACCTAATTATTAATAATAACTATCCTTTTATTTAATTATTATAATTCGTAGCTAATTCACTTTTCTAAATTACAATTGATGGCTATATCAAAAAACATACTCAAATACATATATCTTTCTCTATTTCAACTCACTACCCATTTCAAATTTTTCATCTTCTCAAAATCTAACTCTCTCTCGCTCCTCACTACAACCACCGCCGCCATAACCACCACCACGACGGCCTCCGCCGCCGCCACCGTTACCCCCACCACCTGAGACAGCCGCAAGTTTGCCAAAAAAGAATGTGAACTAAATCCGTTAGTACAAGCCCAACCGTAACTCAATCTGAGATCCTAACTAAATTATAAACTACACACAACTCATCTTACAATTTACTTCCTTTGGTTTATTATCTAGATATAGGAGTACCAATTTTTTTATTTATTGCTTTTATTAGGATGGATTGTTAGCACAGTTCTTGCTGGTGCCTTTGTTGATTCGTTTACTGGGGGAGCTCTGGCTGATAAATTTGGTCGAACAAAGACATTCATATTGGATGCGATTCCACTTGTAGTTGGTGCGTTTCTATCCAAAATTTTGCAGATCTGGTCATGAAAATCACGAAAATTTACAGATCTGGGCGTTTGCAGATCTGAGAGCAGTGGAATGTGGAGATAGAGTCGTTTTCCGGCGCCGGCGCATCCAAATATATTTGTTAAAAGTCAAATACAAATACATTCAACAACAGCCAAACATATTGTTCTTGAATGTATTTGGTTTCATATGTAGTTGGAATGTACGCAATGTATTTAAAATACATCAAAAAAATTCATAAAAAAAGCCACTGAAATACATTAAAAAAAAAAATCACTAAAATACATTAAAAAAAAATCACTGAAGTACATAAAAAAAAGAAGACACGGAAATACATAATAACAAAAAAAAAATCACTAAATACATCAAAGCAAAAAAAAAAAAAATCACTAAAATACATAAAAAAAATATATATATTAATATCTAATTTAATAGCTCTATCGTTAAAGGCTAAAATCAAGGATCCTATTTTTTCTTACCGTCTTCTCATGTATTTGTTGGCAACAAATATACGCGAAAACATACATTATTTTGCCAAAATATAACTACAAATGATAATATTTAAAAGAGTAGCTACAAATGGTAGGAAACTATAATAAAGTAGTCATTTGAGTAATTTTACCTCAAAAATATCTACTTACATCTTGCAAATTGAAAAACAGGTGGCTCCGTTAGTTTGGTAGTTTGGAATTTAACAGTTTTAGGCCCCTAATACAAGACTGACGAAAGATTTAGACCAATCCTGAACTGAGGACATAAACGTAATTAAACTGATGATTTAGGTCAAAGAGATATCCTAAGAGGTCAAAATTGGAAATTTAACACAAAGCAAAAGTGTAGAACGAGTGGTTCGCGAAGGTTCAGGTGACACGTGCTGAATCATACGGCATCCCAAGAGACACGACTCGAGTAAGCCATTGCCACGTCATCATATTGAGGGATTAAATAATAATAAGATGTAGATATCTTAGAATACTAGAAATATCTGGAGAAGGCTATAAATAGCCAAGTAGCTGTCTCACTGATGGATTTCTGATTCTCATCGGGTACAAACAAATTTCCAGAGAAACTTCATTTCACTGAAAAAAAAAAAAAAAAAAAAAAGAAGAAGAAGAAGCAAACTCAACGAACAGAAGAATTTTTATCAATCTATCGTAAAAACCAGAGACCAAGAAGAAGAAAATACAACCACAACAGAGAAGAAAAGAGCTAGAGTTTCGTGACATAAACGTGATTCTTGGTTGTTGGTGCTTGTCTGCTGATTATTCTGAGAGGTAGGTTAATCTTATTTTTTATATTCACATGGCGTCATTATTATTGTGTTTTCTTTTGGTTTATTTCTTGTTTTCTGTTTCTATTGTTTTTTAGAAGTCTGTGATTAGTTTAGTTAGATCAGTCTTTCTTGCTTTCTGTTTCTTTTTCTTATGTACTTATGTTAGTCCTTTTCTGTCCCCCCTTTCTTTTCTTTATTATGGATATCACACTTCTTGGTTGGAGGTCTCTAGGTTTTTTTTTCTTTCTTGAGTTGTGTTATAAGCGAAACCATGTTGCTCTTAATTTCCTGATTTAGGATTTAGCACTTCTTCTTTAAGGGAAAATGAGATTCTTCTGAGTGTATAACAACTGTAAAACATAGAGAATTAGCTTTAAATTTTTTGAAAAAGAACTAGTGGTGGGGGTGTAATATGAATTGCTGTTGTACTCCTTCCATCCAAATAAATGAATTTCTGACACTTTTTAATGGACCAAATGAATGAATTTTTCCAAGTCCAAATATGTATTAAATAACTTTTATTCCAAAATTACCCTAATCTTTAATGAGTAATGACTATCTCTACTTATAAGAAAAGTTTGGGAAAAAAATAGAAGGATAATATTGACAAATTTACTAATTAATTAATGTATATAATTAGCTTTCTTATGGGGTGTGCAGTGTGCTATACCCAAAAATTCATTTATTTTTGGAATGGAGGGAGCAAGTTATCGGGAAAGTTCTCCACGAAATACGGTTATGGGGTGATATAGTTGCACTGATTCTACTTTTAATTCCGTCATGAGGGGCAGCTTATTTTGTGAACAATTGTATTTAATGTGTGTTTTCCCTACAGAAATCGAAAGATGGCTATTCTGGATCAAGCTCCTAAGATGGCTTCTCTGCCTCTGAATTATTCTCGGAAGAGGAAGTCAAGGAGTAGAAGGGACGGAACAAAGAATGTAGCAGAGACACTAGCTAAATGGAAGGAGTACAATCAGAAACTACATACCGTTGATGAAGAAGGGAAGCCAGTGCGTAAAGTTCCTGCTAAAGGTTCAAAGAAAGGGTGTATGAAAGGTAAAGGAGGACCCGATAATTCGCGTTGTAATTACAGAGGTGTTAGGCAGAGGACGTGGGGTAAATGGGTTGCTGAGATTAGGGAACCTAACAGAGGCAGTAGGCTTTGGTTAGGTACATTTGGTACAGCGATCGAAGCTGCTTTAGCGTATGATGAAGCTGCACGAGCTATGTATGGTCCTTGCGCGAGGCTAAATCTTCCAAACTACCCTTCGTCACGGGAGTCTTCTAGGGATGATTCTTCGTGGGCAACTACATCTACGTCTGATTCCACTGTTGGTTCAAGTTTCTCCGAGGTTGATGAAATGAAAGGTACTGCTCAGACAAAATGTGAAGACGGAGATGGTGAATCGAGGATTGATGGTGCAACAACTGCATTCCATGAAGCTGGCACACCATTGAGTTCAGTGAAAGAGGAAGCAAAGGACATTGTTGAAGCTAAAGAGGAACCGAGAAGTATTGATCAAGATATGCTCACGTCTGGACGGGATTATCTAGACAACTTAAATTGGGATGAGATGTTTGATGTAGACGAGCTACTGGGCATGTTAGATTCTTATCCGGTTAATGCTCCAGCTCCAGCTCCAGTTTCTACTGAAGACTTCGGTTCAGTTGGAAAGCAATATGCCTATAACAACAACCTGGTGTCGAATTCACCATTTCAGCTGCAGAATGCGGAGCGTCAGCCACTGGGAGATACAAAGCAAATCGAGCAGGAGGCGCATATGGCAGTTGATTATGGCTTTGATTTTCTGAAACCAGGCCGGCAGGAAGATCTCAATTTCAGTTTGGATGACCTTGCACTCATATCTGAGTTTGGAGTTTGAGAAGTTACGCAGTTGAACGATGCTTCTGATGCTCCCAGAAGCAATGCAAGAAATAGGGCACCGATTCATTGCTGTTATACAACGCAAATTGTGTTTCAGAAACTTTCTTGTTAGATTTGAGGAAGAGAAAAACTAGAACATGTCGAGTTTGTACAATATTTTGATGTAATTTTTTTTTTCTTCATGTTGTTGGGGTGTAAGTAGTTGCCCTTTCCCAGCCAGTTGATTCTCTATAAGTTTTTGCATTAGAGAATTTGCGTTAGGTGTTCTGGAGGACTAATCTTGTACAGTAACATCGTTGGTTAGCATCAACAATTAGTTCGTTTTGGTGCTGTGATACCACAAATAAAGATGTTTCTGGTATCAGTGCAAATACTGTTTACAATATCTGCTGTTACTAGTTTGCTGTAAAGTTTGTTCGGTAACGTATCATTGTGGCAAATTGTGCCTATGGTCATGGTTTTGTGATTGAGTTGAAATACTGGAGAATGTGTTGCTGCCATTTGCACTTACATAACGTGATTGAAAGCTTTTACGGTGTTGGTTTGCACTTCGCAGCATGTTTGGTAATATTTACAAGAGAATGATGATACATAGACGAAAAAAGCTGAAATTCTGTTGGAGAGTAGAGCCACTGGACAATATAACGCAGTACTAAGGCTTGTGCAGCCATTTGCGTTCAGCGTTACTTCCTGTTACTGCCATGAAAGATACAGCGCTATGAATGTTGCGTCTCGCCTGTAAATTCTAAATCAACAGATACACAGAAGACTTACAGAGAGGAAGGTAGAATCAGAATCGAAGAAGGCACTTCTATTTAGCATTCTTTTTTCACCTCATCCATAATTTGGTGGATTCTACTACTACTGTTTTACACTTTGGCTTTTGTATCTACCAGTTGCAGTTGGGATGTAATACACGTATTTCTTTTATTTTGGACGTCTTAAAACTTTTGAAGTCCATGTTCATTTTTATAGTTTAATTCATTATACTATTTAGATTGCAATCTTGAATGTGATAGTTGCTGTATCAAACAAACTCTTTAAATAGAAATAGAACACAAGTTGTGAGCTTTAAGTTAGATTTTGTGAGCTTTACTTTTGGCATTTTTCATCTACTTTCACTATTCAAATGTATATAAATTAAAGGGAAAAGGCATAAAGACACCTTCAAACTTGTCCCAAGCTATCAGTTACATACTTATTCTTTGCAGGGACTATAATCACGCCGAATTATTTTGAATATTCCACATGAACTCATTCATAGTGATTTAATGGGGCCAACAAGAAGTCAAGAACTCCTTCATTCTCTAGCTATTCTTATATGTTAAGATTCATTGATGATTTTACTAGATTCATGTGGGTTTATTTTATGAAGCAAAAGTCAGAAGTCATCGACAAGCTTATCAAATTTAAAGAAACCGTTGACGGCAAGCTTGATTCCAGGATAAGGCGATTGCATACTGATAATGCTGGTGAGTTTACTTCTAAAGAATTTCTTTCTTTTTATTGTCATCATGACATTTAAAGAGAATTCACATGTGTTGATATGCCATAACAAAATGGAGTGACAGGCGGGAACATTAAACACTAGACACGTAAGAGTGGACTTCATGTCAAAAATTTACTTAATGCCTTGTAGGTAAATGTATGAAATGTGCAATCATATAGGTGATCAAGAGGGTGCCACTTTCTCCAAAAAAACATGAAATCATCTTATGAACTAATGTTTGGAGAAAAGTCAAGTGTTAAGCATTAAGCGTTTGTGGCTCTAAATGCTATGTTGATATCCCGAATCCCCAACGAAGCAAGTTGGATATCAAGGGTAACAAATGCATTTTTATCGGTACTAAATGTAAATATGGTAATTGTGATATGACAGGAATTGTAGTCCTAATAGGATAAGAGAATATTGTAGTCCTATTAGAATAGGGTTAGCTTAGGCAGCTAGTAATATGTATATAAAGAGGTAATTTTGTGAGTAGAAAGGCAAAGAAAATTCTCTCAAAATATTCTTCTCTATTTACTGCTTTCGTTCCCTTTCGATTTTAGCATGGTATCAGAGCTACAATAGAAAACAATCTGGAAACCCTAGATTGTGGCTGCCACGACCCAACCGGAGAGCCATGACGGGCACCCGGAGCTAACCCACCGGGCACCTCTCATCGTACATTCACATTCATATCTAGGTGAGCCACATGGCCTATTAACAATTCTATGCCTCAATAATACCATTTCCAACGGCTAAAACACTTTTATCTATCAACGTCAACAACTATGCCCATACACATATACACAAGCCGACGAGGCTAACAAAATAATATACCAAAACATGAGCCGACAAGGCAAAAGACATCTACTATACATGATTGTCTACGAGCCTCTAAGAAGAGTATGAAACATTATCATAAGGACGGGACAAGACCCCCGCCATGCCCATATATACACAAAAGAATAATACCCAAAAGTCATAGCCTCCGAATCAAATGGAGATCCTCTATGCAATCTCCGAACAAGCACATGGTCAAGTCTATCTCCCCGTCCACCGGGCGGGCATTACACAACGTCCACAAACAAAAGGACGTCAGTACGAATAATGTACTGAGTATGTAAAGCATGATCAACATCATAATAGAAACGTAAGAAATAACATAAGATAGAGAGGTCATGAGATAATGAAGCCATTTATACCTCTAGCGTTGTTCATCGTACTTACTTATCCCCTTTCTAATGGGAACCTTCCATTTCATACATTTATACTTGTAGTAGTATCAAACCCGACCATAGAGGTTCGGTGTCTTACATACCCGTCCATGATAAGGTTCGGTGTTATACATACCTGGCCCTATCAAGGCTCAGTGTTATCCGTACCCAACTGCAATGGTGTGCGCGCGATAGATATCATACCCGGCCATATAAGCTCGGTGTTGTTAGTAGTCATACTATATATATATATATATATAGGAGCACATACACGTTCTCAACATTATCATCGTCATCATCATTTTCATTATATCCTTCCTTAGAGAATCAACTATCATAGGATGGGACCCATGGTATCGTGAGAATATCAAGATCATGAGCTTTAATGATTCTAGGAATGAAATCGTCACGGAAGATACTAGGGATTTTACATGAAGGTATACATCAATGGGATCATGCCTTAAGAAAGAAGGGTTAGCCTTACATACCTCGTTGTCTTCTTAACTACTTAACGTTCACCGTCGAAGCTTGGAAAATCTACATTTAAAAGGATTCATACCTTGGTTAAGCCTTAAAGATACTCTTAAATCCAAACTAGAACAATTCATGAGTTAACGAAAATTGGGCAGCATTTCCCCTATTTCATCGACTTCCACCATATTACGAAACAACTCCCAAATAACTATAATAACATCTACAATATCATAATCACATAGTCACATTCCATTAAGTCTTCCATATTCATTCTCACATTCAACTTACACTAATAACTTCACACCAACCCTTTGCACATTTTTCATAGAACGCTTTCTCATCATCATTATTACCTTCTATAACAAGATTATATTCATATCATATTAAGAATCATAACTCAAGTTAGCTTACTACTCAAAACATCATAAAAACAACATTTAGAACTCATCTTCTGTTTTGTCCTTCTACCCAAGTTGTTCAACAACTAAACATTCTTGATAACATGTAATAAGCATGAAAACTAACCTTTTATCTCATAAGAATGAGCTTTGGAGTAAGCTATCAACTTATATGAAAACCCTAGCTTCAATACCCAAAGAATTCTTGAAGTCTACTAACCCTAGCAAGACTTCTAACACATGGGTATCTTGATTCTTGCCTCTTGGTCTTTAATCTCTCTTGGATTTTGGCTTGGATTAGTTTATGGAGTTGAAGAGAGGGTTTTGGAGAGTTCTAGAGAGCTCTTGGATCTGTTTTTGGGGAGATAATGAACTCAAATGAGGAAAAATGAAATATATAAAGCGTCACTTAAAAACCCGACGGAAATCCTGCGACCACTTTGACGGACCGTCAAAATTCCTACGGTTCATCAAAGTGCACCGTAAAAATGGCCACCCCAACATAGCTCACTGTCACCATTATACGGTGGTGCCCCACCATTTGACGGGCCGTCAAATATTTTACGGTCCGTCAAATGATCCGTCAAAGTGCCCTCTTCCGAAAAGTTGCTCCTTTCGATTCGTTTGACTCCTAATCCTTATGGAACCTTCTTGGCACTTGCATAATACTTCATTAACCATACAATAGGCCCGATAGCAGCCCCTCAAGACATTACTAAATAAATACTATCTCAATTATAACGAAAACCTTTCCGAGCGTGACTTACATTTCACTTCCTTCAACAAACTTAGTTCAATATATTTCTATGACTAAAAAGTCTCAAGGTACTCACTTAAAGTTATCAAATGCTCTCCTTAATCTCATAAGGATCTCATGTTCACTTTAGGTTCGCGCTAGTCTTCTCATGATTCACACGACTCGAAATTTCTGAGATGTAACAGTGGCAAAGGGATTGCCGGTGACAATAGCGAAGGGACCGCATATGAAGAATACAAGCATCACAGAAAGACAATCTCTACGTACGACGTTAAGTTAAATGACATTCCTTGAATTGTGATAACAAAAGTCCAATTGAAGGATGAAAATTATAAAGAATGAGCTAGGTCCATGAGTACGGCCTTGAGTGTAAGAAATAAATTCAGTTTCGTTGATGGAACAATCAAGAAACCTGATGAAGAGTCGTTGGATCTGGAAGACCGATGGACTATAAGCTCGTTGTTTGTTTCCAGGACCGCTTTACGGTTGTCAACGGTCCTCTGATGCAACAATTAAAGGAGGAACTTACAGAGTGCAAGCAAATTGTAGGACCATAGTTGATAATAGTGGAAAATTGACGATGATGTGGGAAGAGTTGTCAAACTTCGAACAGATCCCAACTTATACGTGTGGCCATTTGCAATATGGAAGCAGCACTAGAGGCCAAATGAGAAGAAGAAAAGGTGCATCTTATGCTCATGGGATTGTATGAGAAAATATATAGAACAGTGAGATCTAACTTGCTGCCGCAGGACCCATTGCTATCTGTGAACAAAGTCTATTCAAAGTTGGTACAAGAAAAGTATGTGATAGGTGTTGAATGTAGAGCGGATGACCTGAGTGAAACCATGGCCGGTGCAATCCAGGGAAGATACACGTATCGGGACATAAAGTGAGGGAGAAATAACGGTGTGGTTTGTTCAAATTGCAAGAAATTCGAGCATGACATTGAAGGATGCTTTCAGCTTATCGGCTACCCAGACTAGTGGCCGGATAATCCAAAAGTGTCACGCCCCAAAACCCACCCTAGACGTGACCGGCATCCGATGTCATGAACAACATCAGAAGAACCTAAACATTCAATATAACACTCCAACACTAATCAATTACCAAAGGGCTTATAGATAAATGCATTCGCAAGATATCAAAATTAAAAATCAGCGGTTCATGTTTTATAACTTAATCAAAACATAACAAGTGCCCAAAGAGTTACGCAACAACTTCTTCCACTACCCACGCCGAATAAAGAATGACTATAGATAATATAAATAATATAAATGCGTGAATAATATAAATAAATAGAGATGATCAAAATTAAAAATCAACAAGTTCTCCTGTCTTTAATGTTTTATAACATACCATAAAAAACAACAATGGTATGCTTAATCGAAACATAACAATATGACATATAAAAATCGTAATAATCAGCAAAGAGTTGTGAAATCATTGTTAAACAACTTCAACTTGATTCAATATCAAAACGAATGAGAACCCTTTTTATCAAGTTTACAACTTTCGGTTATGGCATTTCAATTTGCTAGATTATGAATGAGATAAAGATATCACACATGTGAATACAGCCCAAGAATGAATCACATTGAGGGATGACCTCGAGGTTCCCTAAACAGATACACCGAATATTAGACTCGAATCAATATCTAATTCATCTCTTCCTCCCGAATGGCTAGGCACACTAGGATCCATAGTGACTACCCTTCCTCCCAAGTAGCTAGACCAAACACAACAACAAAGTTAGCATTTATCTCAAGTTCACATCATCAATTAGCATTTAAGTGCATCATGTCATTACAAAGATACATCATTTCATTGATAATCTTGAAAATGTTCCCATTTCCTTAAACAAGGTTTAATTGTCATAGTTCATCATAAAACACCATTATCAACCCTTAGCCATTATTGTTGATCATCACTTATAGAGGAAAACGATAAGAATTACGTATACATGTATAGTGTATAATACAATGAAGGTTTAATGTGGGCTTGTCCCTTCACGCACACCAACCACAATCAAAGCATGAAATAGGGTTTTAAAGTAATGAAAAGTTCACCTTTTTATTCAATAAAGAACTTTTAAAAAGGAGACACACATCCAAAATAAGGTTTTCAAAAGAGACATACCTTAATTAAGCCTTACATAATTCAATAATTCACTTTTACAACGAAGAACACCCAAAGCCCTAGCTTGAGTCACTTTGAGAAAGATTACCTTGCAACCCTAGGTTTTTCATTCAAGAATCATGTTAAGAATTAAGGGTTTAATGCTAGGATTGATTAATAATGTTAAAAATGTTCTTACTTTAATGTTTGAAGACTTGGGGGAAGGATTTTCGTCCTTAGGGTTTATAAGAATGTGAATAAGTGATAAAAT
The DNA here is from genome assembly GCF_029784015.1 of Lycium ferocissimum. NCBI lineage: Eukaryota > Viridiplantae > Streptophyta > Magnoliopsida > Solanales > Solanaceae > Lycium > Lycium ferocissimum. The sequence continues at coordinate 29,368,935 of NC_081342.1, forward strand.
TAACTGAACCCCGCTTCATATACACACTGCTGGAGGCGGGTGAAATACGCCCAGAAATACGGGCCGTATTCTGTAGCCGTAGTTTACATTAACAAAAACAGTGGACCACATAGGGAGGCGGGTGAAATACGCCCAAGAAATACGGGCCGTATTTCAAAATACGGGTCGTATTCTTTGGCCGTATTTTTCATCAACAAAAACAGTGAAGTCCTGATTCTCTAAGACGCATTCACACTTAACCCAAATTTATAGAGTGTTACAAAAAGGCGATATGAAGACAGGTGGCCAGGGACGAGGACAACCACAATGACAGATAGGTGATCTGGGATCTGGTCGGGGAAGAAGTAATTACCGAGATAACGTTGTGGTGACTAACGATGGAAATCTTACGGAGCCGGGTCCAGTGAACATAGGTCTGACAAGACCTCCCCAATTGAGCAGCGAGGACTAGCAAACTGTGACTAGGATGTTAAAGTCTCAAAGATCGAACACAAATGACAAGAAGGATGATAAGACTGAAAACTTATCTTGGATTATTGGCCTCGGGGAAAGCAACCATGTGACATAAGGACTATGTAATCAAACAAGACATCTCTAAGTATTCAGCTGGGGTTTCGGATGGAAGTAACTCGGTGGCTACCAAAGAGGGATCGATCAGGCTGAATGATACAATATGGTTGAAAAATATTCTTTAGGTTTCAGACTTGACATGCAATTTAATTTATGTGTCGCAACTAATTGACCATTTAGAATGCAATGTCATATTTAATAAAATTATATGTGCTATACAGGACCCGACCACGAGAAAGATGATTGGAACGAGTGAACGATGAGATGAACTTTACTACTTCCGGAATGTGCCATGATATGGGCTATGAAGGCAGAAGCTGTGAAATGGTTCAATTTTTGGTACAAGCAACTGGGACATCCTTCAGTGCAAGTGACAAAATTTATTTCTGAATTAGGCGTACAGAAGAATAATGATAGATTAGATAAAGAGTGTGATGTCTGCGGGAAAGATAAACTAGAAATGTATTTCCTTTAAGTGATAATATAGCTACTGAGATTTTTGAATTGATTAATTGTGATTTGTAGGGGCCTTATCCTACTCCTTCTTGTGGTGCTTCATATTTTTGTTCACGAGCAGTGTGGATTTTTCCATTTATAAGAAAGAACTGTCCCAAATCTTGAACATTTTTCACAATCGTAGACCGGCAGTTTGATAACTGTGTGAAGATAGTTAGAAGTGCTAATGGACTGAATTCACATGTGTGAAGAATAATTTTTTCAAACATGAATTTTTTTCCAAACATCTTGTACAGGAATAACCCAGCAGAATGGAGGGGTTGAAAGAAATCACCGTCATATTTTCAATAGGCACGGGCATTGAAGTTTCGGGGTCACCTTCCAATAAAGTTATGGGGAGAATGTGTTTTGATTGATGTGTATCAAATTAACCGGACGCCGTCCTCAGTGTTGAATGAAAAAAATCCCCTATAAAATTTTGTATGAACATTTAAGAGTGTTGGGTTCAATGTGCTACGCTCACAACATAGGAAGAAGACGAGATAAGTTTAAAAGCGGGAGTCATAGGTGTGTATATGAAGGATACCCTTATGGGAAGAAGGGTTGGAAGTTATTTGACTTAGAAAATATGAAATATTTGGTTTCAAGGGATGTGGACTTTTATGATACCAAGTTCATGTTGGCTTCAGGATCGGGTGTCTTGATAAAAAACAATAAGTTTGGGAATCTCATCCCGGACGATGAAGATTCTATGACAAGGGGGCTTGAATATCAAGTAGGGAGAAATAGAAGGATAGAGGACAAAGAGATATGGAGAAGAAGATCGGATGGACACAACTGGTGTGGATGACACTGCAGAAGATGACCGGTTGAAATAATTTGAACATCAAATACCGGTCCTGAAGTTCGGACAGACAGAGACCTGTCTGAATGGAGAACATGCAGAGAACATCTGGACAGAAGAGGTCTGAATCAAAGAAACCTTGTCAGAAGAACAAATGGGTTGTTGAAAATGTCAGAAGTATGAATAAGTTCGGTTGCATACTATGTCACTGATACGGTCTGAAACAAAGTCCATCACACCGTCCTCCTGCAGCAACCTTCAGGAGCACCTTATCCTTTAGCTCACTATATGACTTGTGATAGTTTTTCCTTGCGACAATGATTTTTTTTACAGCTATTACTATTGAAATGAGCTGAGAAATTTATCGAAAGCCATGAGAAAAATACAATAGAGGAAAACAATGCAGGGCATTGGAGGATAATGGAACATGGACACTAGGGACATTGCCACCGGATAAGAAAACGCTGAGATGTAGAAGTGTGTACAAGATCAAGTACAATTCTGATGGTCTATTGAGTGACATAAGGTTCGATTAGTTATCTTTGGTAATAATCAGGTGGAAGAAATCGACTACAATGAGACTTTTGCCCCAATTGTTAAAATTTTGACTATTCAAGTACTTTTAGCGGTTGCGGCTGCTCGAAATTAAGAATTGCATATGATGGGTGTTTATAATGCCTTCTTGCATGGGGATCTCTAGGGGGAAGTGTATATGAAATTGCTACCCAATTTTTGAATTTGTAGTCCGGGCGTGTCGTCTCCGAAAATCTTTGTACGAATTGAAACAAGCTACATAGTGTTGGTTTGCAAAGTTGTCAAACGCTCTGATGAAATATGGCTTCAAAGAGTCGAACTTAGATTACTCTTTTTTTTTACCATGCACAAGGATGGAGTGCAGATCAATATTCTAGGTGAAAATACATAAAATCCCCCTTAAACTTGTCCTCAAAACTCATTTTAGCACTGTAACTCTATGAGCGCTTAAATACCCCCTAAACAACTTTCAAGTGAATTAAATATCACCTTATAGATGCAATACCAGTTTCATGGTTGGGAGGTGATATACATGCGCGCCACATAAGTGCCACCTTAACGCCATGTCAATAACACCTCAGATAGTCTCTCTCGTTCTCTTTCTCTTTCTCCTTCTCCTACTATGTCTCTCTTTTCTCTTTCTTAATTTTTTTCTGTGAAAAGCAACAGGAAATAGTCCGCCCACGCCCTCATAAATACGGGTTTATCCGTTCTTGATTTAGCTATACGTTTGAAATATTTCTAGTAAATTTATTTGGGAAACTTTCTTGGGAGGTATTTCTTGGATTTGTGAGTTCTAATATGGATGGAGATTAGAGTACTGTGATGTTCATGGCTGAACCGAGCAGTATAGTGGTGGACACCGGTCGGTTGGTGACCAGAGATGAAGAAGAGAAGAGCATGGATAAAGGTTTGAGGTAGGGAAGTTTCCATTGTCAAGGTGGGAATTTGCAGTAGCTTATGGTGTTATTTTACAAAATCCCAAATCACTGGAAATACTGACAACACCCTTCTCCAAAACCACTAAAAATTGCCAGAACCCACAGAGTGTTCACTGAAAATGACAAAATCCAACTTCTCAAAATCTTTTCACAATCCCCAAACAAATCATTTGGTCTCAGAGAAATGGGTATTGTAAAGAAAGGTTAAGAAGATTGGAGAAGGAGAAACTGAAGAGGATGAATGAGAAGTAGATGTAGTTGAAATTGGAAGAATCTAAGCTTATGGTGGTCGTCATCGATATTTCCCGGCAGGGGCAGGTCTAATAATTACCGGAAAGAAGGTAAAGTGGGGACCACTTGTTTTTTCCCTTCAATTTTTCACTATTTACTCACGGAGAGTTTTTTTATTTGCCACGCCAGCTATTAAGGTGGTATTTAAATCACTTAAAAATTATTTAGGGGGGTATTTAAGCGTCGGTAAAGTTACAGTGCTAAAGTGAGTTTTAGGGACAAATTTATGGGGGATTTTATGTGGATGAATTGATTATTTCCGAGAATGAGCATGGTGCCATTGAATAGTTCAAAAAGACTTATCTTTGCAAGTGCTTCCACATGAAGGATTTGGGCACTTTGAAGTATTTTCTAGGAGTTGAGGTTGCCAGGAGTCCTGCCGGGAAATTTTTATACCAACGAAAGTATGCCTTGGACATAATCTCTAAGACCAGATTGTTCTGAGACAAGACTGTCGGCACTCCCATAGAACAAAATCACAGGTTGACATTGGCTGGTGGATCCAAATCTGCTAGATCCGTAACTATACAATTGATTGATCGGTCGACTTATATTTTTTGTTTCACCCGATAAAAGTTTTCATTTTACTTGCATGAACTGTAGTACATGCATCAACCTAATGAGGGACATTGGGATGTGGCTCTTCGGGTGGTGTATTACCTTAAGAAGAATTCGAGACAAGGAATAGGGATGAGGAAAGATTGTGACCTACGTTTGTACAAATAGTGTGATTTAGACTAGGTAGGATGCCTGCTAACTAGGAGATCGCTTACCGGGTGGTTTATCTGGCTCAAAAATTTGCTCGTGTTTTGAAATACCAAGAATCAACACATTTCTCCCGCTCTTCAGCAGAGGCAGAATAACGGTTGATGGCAATGATGGTTTGTGAATTAAAATGAAAGAGTCTTGCATAGTTTGGGGATAAAAGACATAAAAGCACCCCTGTTAGAGGCAGTACGTCCACCAAACAATATGTGAAGGGCCTGATTATGTACGAGTTCCCTGATGCACTACAGTAAGTACAAAAGGCAAGATTTTACCGTGGAAAACTCCCTGCTCAAGGGATTAAAAACCACGACCTACCCCAGTAGGATTTCAACTCCACTACACGAGCGACTTTAGGTTACAACTCTATTGTAAGCTACGAACAAACTCCTAGGAACTAACTCCCATAATCCCTCACCCTTACAATAATGCTTTTGCAACCTAGGAACTAACTCCCGTAGTCCCTCCACACTTGCAATACTCCGATTGCAAGCAATTCCACTTAGCTAACTCTAGCTAAGGACCATTAAGGTTGACTACCTCTAGCCAAACCCAACTAATACACCTTAGACTAAACACTAGCCAAGGGTACCAGTTAATAGATTAAAAGGTAAACTGCCTAACAACTACTAAGAATTTGAAGTACCTACAATAGCTTCTTATAAGAGAAGAGGTGGTTTGCAAGTTAAAGCACATGAAATAAAGCTTAAAACAAACTAAGAGAATAAAGCATCTACGCGGGTTGGAAACAGATCCTTCGATTTGTGATTAGCTTTGTTGAACACTGGAGAGTCGGTGACTTGCACCTTTTGGGTGATTTTGTAGGTTTTCCAAGTGATACACAATATGTTGCAATATGTTGTATATATAGAGGGAAACATGTGGGATGGATAGAGACCACTCATTCAATATTTGACCTAAAGCATGGGCCAGTTCAACTGCTGTACTTATGTGCAGCAAGTGGCTCGGCTTTATAGTTGCCTCTACCGACAATGCAAGATGCACAGAGAGCAGATCATGGACCAGGTCTCTATCTGGTTCTGAGTTAGTTTGCCAATCATCAAAATAAAAAGCACTTGGACGTATCAATTTTCGCCTTTTTGATAATGACAAACTTATAGGCTATGTTCCCCCTAGAACCAGCTTCCCACTTGTTCCCTCTGCGATGCAGACCATCATTTTCAAAGCACCTGCAACATGTTTGCTACATAATATCATTTTTTATCTAGAAGATGAAAATTGCCACAATATCATCACGTATCAATCTTCCAGTTCTTTTCCCTTGCTCAGCATATCTTTCCATATTTTTGGTTCAGTTCACTTTTTTCACAATACATCATTCATCTTCTCCTTTTGGGCATCATCAAAAATATGAAAGCACAGTCAACTAGAGGTTTACAGAGGCACAAAGGCAACGTAATCATGAGTAAGATGGAGGAAAGCAAGCTAGCAATAATGCATAAGATAGTATAGTAACATAGTAATCACCAAATAGATAGTAGTTTAAACAGTACAATCATATGTTAAATGAACTACTATCGTACCACCAGGAGGAGATAGGGAAACAGACCATCATATAGCAACACAGGACTAGACAACAAAGAAAAGAAAGGACTGAAACTGGGAAGAGTTTGCTTAGGAATGGGTTACTGGGAATGATTTAGATTGTGAAGAATCCTATCAATAATTTCACCCTGATCCTTAAGCATTGGGTGCCGGAGTTCTTCCACTCTTGCTTTCAGCTGATCCTATAGAAGAGCATTTTTAGCCTTTAGCTGCTCAATTGAATTTGTTGCCTTTAGGGCTTCGGTCAGGACAGAGATGGTGGAACCCGTTTCTTCAGTGACACATTCTCAATCTTCTAGATTCCTATAGAAAGTGCGTTCTCTACTATTTCTAAGATTGCTTTTCCAGTTCTTACGTTGAAATGCCCCAGTACCTTTGTCAAGAAGAAGCCATAGGGAAGACCAGGTTCATTTTCCCTGAGGCTCGCTTCTTTGATCATGTGTCTGATCATGATGACTAGTAGATTGATCGGTTCAAAGGCTGCTAGAGCTTCCACAAGAACCAAATGTCGGAGTGATGATAACACTTTCTCCAGTTCTTGGTATGGGTACCTTCTCTACATATTCAAAAACTAGTTGATATACAGGCTCAATCTCTCTTTACGAAGAATTTTTCAGTGCAACCTGAGATCCATTCTTAACAATCACATTTTTTAAGGAGGTAGAGGCTCTTCCAGTCACATCTCTTGCCCCTACAGGTTGGTACTCCTAGAATTTCTCCAAGCACTGATTCATTCAAAACAAAATCTGTCACATTTACTGTTAGGGCCAATGTGCAATTATCAAGGTAACATAGGCTTGCATATAGTTCAGCCACTTCAGTTTCATATACGCAAGAAGCAGGTGGAGTGAAAAGATGAGTCCAATTTTGAAATTCCAATAGTTCTTTGCCAGTCTTCTCTCCCAAGCTTGTATCAATCATCATTCCAAAAAGAACTTTCTGTTTCCATTGGTTTTCCTCCTTTTTTTTTCTCATCAGGTGCATTTGACGTTGTGCCAGAGTTTTGTTTGTGCACAGAGTGTGGTAGTATATCTCCATCAGAGTCAACTTTTATGCTTGAGATTTCTTTTGAGGCACTTGATATTTCAATGTAGTCTTCTGAGGTGCCAGTGCTACCACTTCCCACAGTTATCTCCTCATCTCTTTCAATCGATCCTTTTGACGAAGAGTTTGATGTTGATAGGTATGAATTTTCATCACTATCAATGGAGTAGGATTGTTGACTTAAGTAAAACAACTCAGATAGAGATGTGGATTTCCCCCAAGGTCTACGGTTATCGGCTCCAAAAGAAACAGAGTTGCTGGTATTTTGGTATGAGGAGGTTGGATTATATGGGGATGATGACACAGAAATGATTTTACTTTGGTTAGAGAGCGGTCTGTCACACTAGGCAATTTTTAGCAGTGGGAAAGAGGTGTAAAGTGGTGTGACCCAGGGAAGGCATTATGTAAGAGAGGGAGATTGATGGTATAAATTTTTGTTTTGAATTTTGAAGAGGGAGACGTTTAACTGACTTGGTACTATAAGTAGTTTAAAAAACATATGAAATTGTTGAGAGAACTACTAATCTGAGTCACAGAGAGACCAGGTCTCTGGATAATTTGACAATGCTGTGCAACAATTACAAGACTTATTCATGTGCTGTTCTGTATTTCCCATGTGTGCATACCCCCTTTTCTATCACATCCACATTTTGACCCAGTATTTTCACATTTTGCTTTTTCATCTTACTTATCTTCCTTCTTGCTTCCCTTGGAGTGATTGAATTTTAAACTGCAGCGTCTGCTATTTGAGATGTATCCTTTCCTTTAGATAACAAAAACACACATCCTGCCGTAAAGGCTTTGAGGAGAGACTTCTCAAGTTAACTTAGGAGATTAATTAAATATTTCCTTTTTCTCCCCTCAGCCTACACATGATGTCAGTGTCTAGATTTGGGAACCCAAACCAACTTGGGTCCTTTATAATTATAGAAGGGATGGATCAGATTTCTTTTCACCCAAACAGGCAGCACATTCCATTTTTCCTTCTGAGGTCTCTTCTTTTGAGAAGTAGTTCCTATTGTACTCTAACGTTCTCACCTTTCGATAAACTTTCTGTTCCTCGGAAACGATTCAATTCTTGCTTTGCAAGACTCCTTGTAGTGACCTGCTAGTCCACAGTGGCTGCACAAACAATTTTCAATGATGGAGACATACTTGCTGTGGGTATTGCAGGGGATCTTCTCTTTCACAAAACCAATTCCTTCTTTATCACTTCCCTTACTCTTGTACATGGAGGTGATCAAATCAGAAGACCAGGTCCACTTGAGAGCTTTATCAAGATAAAAAATGATTTTATTCAAGTCTTCCTTTAACTGCTTGCTTCTGTCAATCTCAGCAGTAAGACTCAGTTTTGCCTTTATGAGTTCGTCTTCGAGCTCCAAGTGAGCTTTACTGGCTTGCCCTTTCCTTTAAGATGTGCCTTTGTATCCCCTTTCAATTCCCCTTCCAGCATAATATTCAATTGATTGGTCAACTTGTTCCCTCATCTCTCCAATTGACATCAACATATTGTCTCTTTCGAGTTCAGAATCACTGATGTCATGAACGAAGGAACCTTTCTCAGCGATAAGGGCATGATATGCATCAATTAGCATGCCAGACAGTGACCTGAGTTATTTTGAGAGTAGGCTTTCATGTTCTTCTTAACCTTAAGAAAATTTACCTTTGCATCTTCATCATTATCATTTGAGTCTGATTTTTCCATGATTGTAAAAATTGACTCATACTTAGTGGCTTCATTTTCTATGACCACCATTGATGTGACCCTTTTGTCATCTTCTTCTTCAGACTCACTGGAAGAGTCCCTCAACGCAGCAAGTGCATGTTTTACTATAACATTGGCAACTTCCTTTCTTCTCGAACTTTACTTCGTCAGAGACGGTTCCTCCTCGTTAGCTGTCATAGTCATCCGCTTGTTTAGAGGGTACTCTTTTGCAAAGTGACTGTGTCTTCCACACCTATGACAAGAATATTCATTTCCTTTGAGATTTTTGCTGGAGCTTCCTATCTTCTTGATTCCACCATTTCTCCGAATCAATTTATGGAATCTCCGTATGAGATATGCTAACTCTGATTCGTTGTCATTTGAGTCTTCCCTAGCCACTTTGAGAACTAGGCTTCTTTCCCTTTTGATCTCATTCTTTTCTTCCTTCTTCATGGACATCTTCATCTCATATGTCTTAAGGTTTTCGATGAGCTCATAGACAGTCAACGTGCTGAGATCTTTGGCTTTGGAGATGGCATTTACTTTGCTATCCTAGGAATAGGTAACACACCAAGCAACTTTCTTACCAGTTTGGTGGTTGTGATGACTTCTCCCAGAGAATAAAGCTTATTTATAATAGAGGTGAATCTAGTGTGCATATCATGAATAGATTCTCTCTCTTTCATTTTGAACATTTCATACTCTGTGGTGAGCATGTCGATCTTGGAGTTCTTCACCTGTGTTGTTCCTTCATGGGCAGTTTGAATAGCTTCCCAGATCTCTTTAGCAGTGGAGCATGCTGAGACTCGATTGTATTCATCAGGTCCTATTCCACACACAAGAATCTTCTTTGCTTTGTAGTTTTTCTCCACAGCCTTCCTATCTGCCTCATTAGATTCTTGCCTCATTTTTGGAGTGGTTGCCATACCAGCTTTATCTTTGTTTACAGGAATATGAGGACTATCACAAATAATGTCCCACGCTTCCGAGTCCTAGGCCATAATGAAGTCATGCATCATATCCTTCCACCACCCATAATAATTTTCGTTGAATCTAGGTGGTCTGGTGAATGATTGACCTTCTTCCAGGCTTGGTGGGGCTTCCATTTCACAGATTCTTTCTAGGTGTTAACCTTTTAGAAAGAACCTGCTCTTATACCACTTGTTAGAGGCTGTGTGTCCACCAAACAATATGTGAGGGACCTAGTTGTGTACCAGTTCCCTGATGCAATGCAGTAAGTACAGAAGGCAAGATTTTACCGTGAAAAACTCCTTGCTCAAGGGATTAAAAATCACAACCTACCCCAGTAGGATTTCAACTCCACTACACGAGCAGCTTTAGGTTACAACTCTATCGTAAGATAGGAACTAACTCCCATAATCCCTCATCCTTACAATAACACTTTTGCAACCTTGGAACTAACTCCCGTAGTCCCTCCACACTTGCAATACTCCGGTTGCAAGCAATTCCATATAGCTAACTCTAGCTAAGGACCACTAAGGTTGACTACCTCTAGCTAAACCCAACTAATACACCTTAGACTAAACACTAGCCAAGGGTACCACTTAATAGATCGAAAGGTAAACTGCCTAACAACTACTAAGAATTTGAAGTACCTACAACAACTTCTTATAAGAGAAGAGTAGGTGTATAAGTTAAAGCACATGAAACAAACTAAGAGAATGAGCCATCTTCAGTGTTGGAAACAGATCCTTCCGTTTGTGATTAACTTGGTTGAACACTTGGAGAGTCTTGTGACGGCTGCACCTTTGGGTTGATTTTTAGGTTTTCCAAGTAATACATAATATGTTGCAAAATGTTGTATATATAGTGGGAATCATATGGGATGGATAGAGACCACTTATTCAATATTTGACCTAAAACATGGGCCAGCTCAACTGCTGTACTTGTTTGCCACAAGTGGCTCGGCTTTACAGCTGTCTCTACCGACAGTGCATGATGCATAGAGAGCAGATCACAGACCAGATCTCTATCTAGTTCTGAGTCAGTTCACAATCTTGAAAACAAAAAGCACTTGGACGTATCAAGCCCTAAACTTGCACTAAAAAGTCACTTTAGCAATTAAATTTTACAAGCATTTATTTACACCCTATTCTCGTCTGAAGTGAATTTAATTGTCAAACCCCAACCTAGGTGAGGTGGACAGGCACATAGTGCCTTACTACGCAAGCGAACCATTCTCAGCCTGGCAACTGACAACCTACTGTATTCGAAGCATCTGTAACTAAAAAATCCAAAATATATATGTATATATGGGCCTACAAGGGCTCAACCTGTATGAACTCTCTGCTGACATAATATAACTGACCACAGGTCTACATACGTCTACAAAAGCCTCTAAGAGTGACTGATATCATAATATGGTAGAGACAAGTCCTTGGCTACCCACGAAGTCTACAAACATGATCTGATAATCTAACAACTAGACTCGGCTGCACTCCGAAGGAAATAGAGTCTTACCGATCCTTCGCTGAATATTGAACTTTTCTATTGCAAGGGCTCGTCAAACGGGCTACCTAAACCTGCAGGCATGAAATGCAACGCCCCAAAAATGGGACGTCAGTATAAAGAATTGTACCAAGTATGTAAGTCAAATAATAACTGAATACTTGAAACTAAAACTGAACTGATATACATGATATACTGAATATAAACTAAGGAGTCAATGATAATCTAGAAACGTATCTACCTGTCTCTGTCTCATATCATAAATGCAATACTGAAAATAAACTATCCGACCTTATGTGGGGTCTGGTGTGTAAGCGCATAGCCTCGAAGGCAACGTGAATGATTCGAAGACAGTGCATAGCCCCGAAGGCAAATGTATGGGATGATGAATGCATATTATGCGATGCAATGCAATGCAATGCAATGGCCATATGTCAAACTTCGTATACACACTCTAGTGGTCCGTCCATCTAGTCATGACCCATGGGGGACTCGAGAGGTCTATATATATATATATATATATATAGGTTCAAATGAATTCATAATAATCATATATGCATCAGTCAACAACGATAAGTTAATAATCTTATTCACAAGCTCATAAGCTCGTAAGTAAATTGCTATAGTTAATAACTTACAATCCTTATTAATCAACTTACTACCTTCATGTTCATATTCTACTCACTCTATCCTTAAGAAGGTTTATGATTACCTTATGACTTATAACTATCATTATTAGAAATCTTATGATCTACTTCTGGAGGTTATGCGAATCTTTCTTTCGATAAACAATGTGATACATCTAGCTGGTTAGACGGCTCATATGAAAGCATCAATCAATAAGTAATAAGCTTACGGGTTTATATTCTAACGACCTATAATCTCATCAAGGGACTTACTATATTCCGTAACTTATACTCAATAGGTAGTGTATGCCGTCTCCTAACTCTTCCTTATATTATGTTCAATCTTACAAAACTTAGGAGCGGTCTAACTGTATTCATAGGTTTCTATCAATCCCGTAGACATATATATATAGACGCTGGATATTATAATGCCTTATATGTCACACTCTTCTTCTTATTCTGCAAACTATGTTTTACACTTAGCTCATTAAACTGTTTGTATGAGTTAACCAATTAGTACTCACCCTCTCAGTACAAACAAGATACTAGAATTATCGAAGGCTCTATTCAATATTAGGGATTACTATGATGGGTTACTATCAAGTACAACCCATTTCTAGCATAATACTACTCATAATCTCATAGACGAACCTTAACCACCAAACTGGAATATAAACATTAACTCGTCCCCTTGGATTGCTTAGACGGGGAGACGTAACTCACGGAATCATTCCAAAGGAAGGAAGGGAAACCTTACATACCTCGTAGCTGATCCTTCAACGAAGTCCACGCGATAGCCTCCTCATCAATATAATCCAGAACAAGGAAGACAATACTATTCTCAACATAAAGAAATATAGTCACTAGCCGACGAACGACAAATCTGCTCTATACAAGATTCTACGACGAATATCTTTGCCTAACTCCTGTCTATTCCTCATATCACTGTCAACAATACATGAATACTAATACATCAACATATCCAAACTTCTTTCACATCAAAACCATCCCCAACATGTCACACAACAATTAAAACAACACTAGTATCAACAAGAGAAAACATACCAACTAACTAGTGAGCAGCAAACTCATTTTACAACAAATTGGGCAGCTTCTCCATTGTTTCTCTTAGTTCCCTCAAGTCCTTAAAGACAAAAATAACCCAAAAAACAATTCAAAAACCAGTGGCTACACAATTAGCTCTGCAGTCAACACAAACAATATGTCGAGTGGCATGCTCGGTTTTACAAGCAACAAGAAACATTTCTATATACTTCTCCTTATTTATAACACAACCATCATGTTTAACACAAAACAAGTTCATCAATATATGTTTTCCAACCTTATAACCATCACAAGAACAACAACTAGCACCTTAAAATTTCATAATGATAGCATATGCAACTTCCAATTTCAATCTCATGATTTCTCCTTCAAACAACATATCTATGACCTAGATAAGTTTAAATAAAACAAGGAGTATAGAAATCTTACCTCACTCCAGAAAGATAACACTCTTATCCAAGCTTAGTCCAACTCAAGAAGAAAGGAAAGAAGCACCTGACTTCTACGGGCTCTCTGAGGTTTGATTCACGTTACAAACTGGTAAATCTTGGTCTAGATGATGAAGGAACCTTTAGAGAGATTTTAGAGGTGTTTTGGGTATGAGGAGAGTGAAAAATGAGAGTCTAAAACGCAGCCACCGATTATATACACAAAAAGAAACTTCCATCACCTCAAGTGGGTCCCCAAGGGGGCTGCCTATGCAGTCTCGTGAAAATATAAATATATATCTACTTTGACGTCGTATCGATGAAAGATTTAATGAGTTGGAAACTATACTAATAGACCTTCAATTTGGTGGGTGGATGACTCCACAACCCCAAGTATATTGGGAGAAAAGCTCAGTGACATTAGACCCGAATTTCAGTACAGTTATGAACGTAGATTGCTTTAATTTAGCCGACTTTTGTTTTACAACTCGCTTGGCTTCAAAACTTAACATACGATGATTATAAAATTCAAATACCTCATAACATGAAATTCTTATCATGTTAAACACTCCTAGTCTTACCCCAAAAGTACGATTATAACATTCCCAACTTGTCGACTTTTGATGAAACTTATTTTTCTCAATTCTTTTAACTTCTAAACCATCCAACCTGTGCTATACATATTTTTAAAGAATTATTAAATTGAGAATGATCTTGTTGTCCGAGCATACGTTGACTCACTTATGACGCACATCAGTGTACAAAAGTACGGGATGTAACATCCTCCCCCCCCCCCCTCCTTAGGACATTCGTCCTCGAATGTTAGACTTATACGTACACTGCCCAGGATTTATTAGACCAATGCTTGGGGCTGCCTTAAGAATGTATATGAACTAGGAAATACTCTTCTTTAGACATTATTTTTGTACTAAGGTTCCTCACTTGGTAATTTATCGAACTTATAACTATTGCTACCTTTTGTCATGTAGCCTGGATAGTTTTGTCCTTAAGGTTTCCTCACCTCTTTGAGATTTCACGAATATCGTAATTCAATCTAAAATTGTTTCTGTAGTCATTATCTTACATATGCTAGTCTATATCCTCCAATGCTATCTTATTGTACTTTCTTTTGGGGTGGAACATTTTATTCTTATTGGCCGCTTTTCTACGCGGTTCTGCGTAGATAACATACAAATCTTCTCCTAGATCTCTTTCCCTACAACCTCTGTTAAACGATTCAATCCTTTCATCTTACTCGACTAAATTATAATCAAAGCTCATGGTCTCGTAAAAGTATAAAGCTATGTTGGCTCTATTCTTAAGATCAGATTATCACGTACTTTGAATTAGGGGATGTGTAGGATATTTCTACTCAACTTAGCCAATTTACTATAAGCTCTTACCATCTAGTAATAATTCATCTTAAGCAAAACTCACTGATTCTTGAAATCCCTACCCTCCTATTGCTTATCCTCTTATTCCCATTACACTGATTCTACTATCGTTACAATGCCTTATCTTTTCCATAGTTTCCTAGCCCTGAACGCTTCTAATTCACTTCATGCTATATCAATCTATCAATTCATTTTTTGACTTAATTTCTATGTCTATTTACTCTAGTCGCTTTCCTATTCACCCCCATTTTCATCTTTGTCCTATCTATCGAGAATCTTCATTACACTACCCTACTTTAGCTAAGATTTTCAATTATCGGTACATAGCTCTTCTTAACTCTCCAGCTATCTTACGAACACCACAAACTTCCTTAAGCGGTCTTAGAAGCTAATTATGGAAACACTAAGTCTCTTGATCATAACTCATCTTATACTTACTATGCGAAGCTAGTGGAGTGGTCTTACTGGGAACCCCTGGTGATTTACCGGCCCCTGGGTCAAACTGGCTAATCGTTTGGAGGGCTGTGGTATCTTATCACCGTGGGATCCTCTATAGTCGCTGTTTGATCTCGCCCTTTGATTTTATCCACTATATCTATCCTGGTCAAGCTAACACTGCTGCTTTTGCACCTCTAAAATCTGCGCAACGCCTGAATTCTAGAGATATCCATCTCTGGGTTCAAGGATGCTACTGTAACTTCTCCCACTAAATATGGCTCTAAACCCTGTATAAATATGTGCACTCTATCTCTCATCGAGGCTACTATAGTTGGAGCATAGCTGGCCAACAAATTGAACTGGAGGCTATACTCTTATATGCTCATATTTCTCTGCTAAAGGGTTAGAAACTGCTAAACTCTAGATTGTCTGACCTCTACAGGCAAGTAATGATCTAGGAAGGTCTTAAATACTCACACTGCTGCAGGTGCATTCCGACCTCGACATCGCTCCCAAGCATCGTACCAAAATACAACCACATCCCTTAGCCTATACACTGCTAATTCTACTGCCTCAGTCTTTGTAGTATGCATAACTCTAAAGGTTGTTTGAAGCTCATCTATAAAGTTCTGTGGGTCTTCTCGTAAATCTGATCCTACAAACTCCGGTGGGTTTAAACTGATAAACTCACACATCCTCGAACTAGATGTTCTATCTGAAGGCTCAGCACCTAGGAATACTCCTACCTATCATTGTGTCTGTGTGGCTACTATCTGGGCTAACAACTGTACTCTTTCCCACAACTTCTGTTCGGCTGAACTTGAAGGGATACTGGAGCTCCTCGTCGCTCCTTTGGTACCGATGGGATCGGGGATGTCGACCCATGCTGGGTCTTAGTCTGACTCTCATCTACTGGCGGCCTATTACTGGGCCCCTCATCTATAACTCGATGATTCTCTGTTGCTCTCTTACCTAATGGAGTCTTTGTAAACATATAATAAAACATGAATTATAGTTAAACTCCTACGACTCAGCTCTATGACACGACCTGGAGATGAAAGAAGTGTAACGAATCCTAAATGCCTAGTAGCTCCTGTTTATAAAATATGGTGCACAACACACTTATAAATAAGACTCTACTAGACACGACTTTGTAGACTCTCTGGGACACAGGCCTGCTATCACGACCGAACTCGCCATGACTGGTACCCACACTAACTCCTAATGGGCGAACCAATACGTTTAACCATCTACTCATTCAAAGTCGATTTTTACTTAGTCAATTTATTCAGTTCACAACAAATTAAACGCAAGATTAAGTCAAAAGTGGTCATGCCATAAAACAATAATGTAAATGCCAAAGTCCTAACTATTAAAACCCCAAAATTCAAAAGTCACCGTACAAGGACTCTAATCCAAATATGTCTAAGGAATCCATACTGTCTGAAATAAATAAACATCAATGTCTGGAATGGAAATAGACATTAAATAAAGGAAGATCTTGAGTGGCCTGGCAAGTATAGAAGCCCCCTCAACCGTCGAAATGGCCTCGAAGCTTTCAGATACTTGAGGTCAAGTAAGTAGTCTACAGATCACAATCCGCACTCAAAAAGAACGCGGCAAGGTAGTATCAATACAAATACTATGTAACGGTAGATATCATAGGCCGACTAAGATTAGTATCATGCATGAATCATAAAATCAATAAAATAGGCAGACCAATCAACAACACATAATCAGATAGCCAACACCAAGTCAACCAATGATATTAACAATCAAGTCAACGAAAGCAAACAATGGAATAAACCTCATAACAACATTCTTACTTACTCAGTCACTGATCACTCATGTATATACATGTTAATTGGCGTCTTTGCCTAATAGCTATGACCTGCAGGGGACCCATGGGGTTCATGTACCCTCACTTCGGATTCTTACCTCAGATCATGAGCCTTTAACTTATGCCACATCCTCACACCCCCTTCAAATATGCCTAAAATCTAGGTCACATCCTCAACCCCTTTTAAATGCACCTATTTATATATATATATATATATATATATATATTGTCACATCACTTTTAATGAGCTATTATCAAGTAATATATCATTTTCATCAAGAAGATCATATTAACTTCTCACCACAATTGTCATGAAGTTATAGATCACCACACATCGAATAATTTCATTTAGTCCACATTATCACCCAATTAATAGCATATAGGAATTCCAACCACACATTACGCCCGAAGACTAGACATGCTTTCTCCTATCAATCTCACAACGCATACAATCAACTAATCAAAGTTTAACTCAAGTAAACCGTAACCTACCTCGACTGCACAATGCGAATCACTCTGCTGTAGCCTTTCCCTTCCGTAATTGCTCGGAACGCTCAAGGTCTAGCAATTAAGATGCTATATAAGTCACAACACTCTAGTCAACAATATCAATTCAATAAACACCCTTCCATTTTACCCCTTTCTAGTGGGTGAATGCTTACTAAGTGTAAATTATCCTGACATTGGCCTTAGCAACCATAAACTATCAATTCATAAGGTTATTCATTCAAGTTAAGTCTTACAAGCAGTTTCTATGGTCAAGCTACTATCTTTACGAAACCCTAAGTCATAATTCACTTGGTTCATGTCTTTAACTGTTCAATTCTTGATTAGAAAGTGATAACCCAAGCCTTTAGATGACAATCACACAATAATATTCATAACCCACCAACTATTAAAGGCCTATTAAGTTCTAGGGTTACTAATCCTCAATTCACCATTGTATACCCGTTAGAATGATGATAATGTTAGAGATGAATGCGTAATGAAGGAAAGAAAGGTTGAGACTTACCTCTTAAGAATATTCTTGGCCTAGCCTTAGAATTTCACCCTAGGCTCTACTTGGGAAGTGTTTTGGAGTTTTATGAATAAAGAATAAGGAACTACGTGTTTAAAACACGGCTAACTGCCCCCATCGACGGCTGCGGTGGTTTTGCTATAGCGGGAAAGGGCCTATTGTAGCAGACATCCACTTAGAGCTCACTTCCGCTGTGGCCAGCCAAAGGAACCCCCCATAGCCGCCACAACGGGGTCCGAACCGGGTTCATGGGCCGGGAGCACCCCCCCCCCCTTTCTCTTCTCCTCGTGACAGCGATCAATCCGTCGCTACAGTGGGACTTTGTCTGCCGCAGCGACAACCCAAACCAAAGGAGCTTGATTTTCTCACCAGTGTTTCACTTTATCACGCAACACTTCATCCGAGGCCTCACAAACATAAACAAAACATGCACATTAATGTAAAACACGATACAGACTCACCCGTGGCTTCGATTCCCAACAGAGGTGTAATTTCCTACGTCATCCCCCCCAATGGACTCAACACAATCAAACAATAATCACAAACAAGACAAGTTTTTAGTTCTTAGACTTCTACATTGAGTTTCTATCAGCTCGTTCTACCTTTGGAAAGGTTCTATTGGAATGGTGATCCTAGATTTTCATAACGACCGGGAAGGTCGTTACACCTGCTCTCATACCACTTTGACACACCCCAACTTAGGTGAGGTGGACAGGCACCTAGTGCCATACTTATGCGAGCGACCTATTCTGTACAACTGACAACTTACTGTATTCGAAGCATTACAACCAGAAAATCCCAAACATATATGTATACATGGGCCTACAAGGCCTCAACATGTACGAACTCTCTGCCGACATAATATAACCGAACACGTGTACATACGTCTACAAAAAAGCCTCTAAGAGTGACTACATCATAATATGGTCGAGTGCGGCCCTAACATACCTATTAAGTCTACAAACATGATCTAATAACCTGACAACTAGACTCGGTTGCACTCCGAAGGAAATGGAGTCTTACAGATCCTTAGCTGAATATCGACCTTGTCTACTGCAAGGTCTCGTCAAACGGGCTACCTAAACATGCAGGCATGAAATGTAGCTCCCTAACAATGAGACGTTAGTACAAAGAATTGTACCAAGTATGTAAGGCATTTTATAACTGAAACTAAAACTGAATTGATATACATGATATACTGAATATAAATTGAAGAGTCAATGATAGTCTGGAAATGTATCTAACAGTCTCTGTCTAATATCATAAATACAATACTGAAAATAAACTATCCGATCTCATGTGGGGTTCGGTGTGTACGTGCATAGTCTCGAAGGCAACATGAATGGCCCGAAGATAGTGCATAGCCCCAAAGGCAAATGTATAGGATGATGAATACATACTATGCGATGCAACGAAATGACCATATGTCAAACTTTGTATAGACACGCTAGTGGTCATTACATCTAGTCATGACCCATGGGGAATTTGTGAGGTCCATATACCTTGTTACGGCGTGCAACCCGATCCATATATATATTTGTGTGTGTGTGTGTGTGTGTGTATATCACGACCCAACCGGAGGGCCATGACGGGCACCCGGAGCTAACCCGTCGAGCACCCCAAAACGTGCATCTCATAGTCATATCTGAATGGGCCATACAATTAGCTCATAAATATCATAATCTTTAGGAAGCACAAGCCCAAAACTATATATATATATATATGCATATGTCAGCAACTAATCTCAAGTACTCAAGCCGACAATGCTATCCAAAGTAATGATACAACAACATATGGACCGAGAAGACCACAGAATAACTAACTGTACATATCTATCTACGAGCCACTACATAAAGTGCATAACATAGTAAAGACGGGACAGGACCTCGCCATGCCCATATATACACACAAAAAAATCATATCACCGATCCGCAACTTCGAACAGTGGAGTGCTCCTATACGATCGGCGAGAAGGCGTACCATGGGTCCGATCTCGTCTCCATCTACTTGCGGGCATGAATGCAGCTTCCATAAATAAAAAGACGTCAGTACGAATAAAGTACTGAGTTTTAAGGCACGGAAAACAACATAACCTAGATATGAAAGTAGCAAAAGACAAGAAAGATGACCTGTGCATCTGAATGCCTCTTAAGGCAGGTACTATACATGCTTTCCTTTAAAAAAAACATTTCCATACATACATATATATAACATCGTACCCTGCCATGATAGGCTCGGTGTTATCCGTACCCAACTATAGTGGTGTGCACAATAGGTGCCCTACCCGGCCGACTATAGCGCGGCTCGATGTGAGAAAATACATACATATATAAAAAGCATGCATGAGAGCCTAAATAAAAGCTACAACTCTATCGGAGTGACGTAAGTTCGGTAAACCTCTGATTATCATTATGAATCTATCGTCATCATCATATCTCACCTTGAAGGAGCAATAATCACAAGATGAGACTAACATCAATGAATAAGATCAATAACCATAAGATGAGGTCCATAATCATGAGACAAAGATCAATAATATCATAAGAACATCAAGAACCATAAGCTTCTAGTATTTCTAGGAATAGGGACATTATGGATATCATTTGTATAGGTTTGTATTAATAAGATCAGGCCATAAGATAGAAAGGGACAGCCTTAACATACCTCGTCATCTACTTAACCACTCAACGTCTATCCTCAGAGCTTTCAAATCTACATTCAAGATGATTCACACTAAGATTAAGTTGTTGAATCGCTTATAAGATCAAACTAAACTATTAGGTAAGCTAACGAAATTTGGGCAGCATTTTTCCTGTATCACCTACTTCCATCAAACTCTAAAACAACTTCTAAACATCATTAACAACATCAACAATATCATAGCCAAGTTATTTTATTCAAACTAAACCCAAATCCATCCAAAAATTCCTCACAAATTCAATGCACAGCCAATAACTTCAACATAACATCTTATAACCTTTCTATCATGATTCTCTTCATCTTTAAGGCTTGCTAAACCCTCAAATCAATTCAAAATAAGAAACAAGATGAGGAACATACCTTATATTTGAAGAACTTCAACTTACACAATTTGTTTCAAAACCAAACTCTTTACAACTCTAAGTAGAACCAAGAACAATCACTTTTCATGAACTAGTTGAGGATTTTGGAGTTTGATCTTCTCTTGAAATGATTTGGGGTGTTTAAAGATGATTAGAAATGGTTGGGAGAGCTTAAGGGGTCTAGAAGTATATGTTTTTTTTGAAATAAAATGAACCCAAATCGTGAAAATCAATTTATAGGAAGTTTTCACCAACTTTCAATTTTCTAGAATTTTCGGCCAGTACAGGCAAAAAGTGCGGGCCGTACTTCAAAGTACGTCCCGTACTTCAAAATTATAATTTTCAGTTGCATTGGAAAGAAGACTCACTGAACTTGAATTTATGTAGGTTATGCATTCCATAACTCCTTATATTCTAGGAGATACACCTCTCTCAAGTTGGACCAAAATTTCTGTCCAAAATTCTGCCAAGTTTTCCCAAATTTTCAACAGACTTAATTTCTTCTATTCACTTGATCCCGAAACCTTTAGACACATTTTTAGCACTTTTTAGAAGTCCTCCTTAACCTTATAAGGGTTCCATGACCTCTCCGGGATTATGTTAGGTTACTTACGACGCAACGACGCGAAAATTTTCGAGGTGTAATATCCTTTCCCCCTTCGGAACATTCGTGCTCGAATGTTAAAATCTTAGGGGTCTTTTAAAATTTAGGTAGAGTTTCCCCTACAACTGTACCCCCACCAATCTGTCACAAAAATCCAAAATACACAACACCACACAAGGCCACAAGCAATAACCATAATGGTCACGCACGACCAGTAATTATAAAACAAAAAATGAAACAATACACGTATGAAGGTAATGGTGTCTCTGTTTGGCCTTCCTCTTAAAGGGGAAATAAGTGCGGATACCTGGACCTCATATCTTCTTCAACTTCCTAAGTCATTTCCTCAACACTCATGTTCCTCTAAAGGACCTTGACTGATGCTACATCTTTATTCCTCAATCTTCGAACTTGTCTGTCTAGGATGATAATGGGAACCTCTTCATATGATAGCTGCTCGGTAACCTGAACATCATCTACGGGTATGACTCTGGAAGGGTCTTTAATACATTTACGAAGCATCAATACATGGAAGACTGGATGGATTGACTCTAAGTCCGATGGTTGGTCTAATTCATAGGCTACCTGGCCTACTCTACGTACAATCCTGTAAGGTACAATGTATCGAGGACTAAGTTTACTCTTCTAACCGAACCTCATAATGCCTTTCATAGGCGATACCTTCAAGAATACCTAATCATCAACCTGGAATCCTAAATCTCGTTGGCGATCATCAAGACTCTCGACGCGTCCGAGTCGCCAACAATCGATCCCGAATGTTTGACTTTTTCATCGTCCGAATCGATCCGGCCCTACTAACTTAGTATCCCCACTTCAACCATCCAATAGGGTGACCGCACTTCGCCTATAAAGCTTCATACGGGGCCATCTGGATACTGGAATGATAACTGTTGTTGTACGCGAATTCAATAAGTGGCAAGTGATTATCCCAACTACCTCTAAAGTCCATCACACATGCCCGTAATATATTCTCAAGGGTCTGAATAGTACGTGACGCCCGTTCGTTTGTCCGGGGCAGAATGCGGCTAAGACTCACATGAGTCCCCAAACCTTTCGAAAGGACTTCAAAAGTTAGTCAGAATCGTGCATACCCGTCGGGAGATAATGGATACCGGAACACACGATTTGTACTATCTCCGACGTAAAGCTTCACATAATCCGTCGAGTAAAAGTAGTCCCGACAGCCAAAAAAATGGGCTGATTTTGTAAGTCTATCAACAATCACCCATATGGAATCAAAATTATGCTGAGAACGGGGCAAGCCTGTAGTGAAATCTATATTTATTTCTTCCCATTTCCATGTGTCGGAATCTCAATAGCATTCAATAATCTACCGGGCTTTTGATGCTCAATCTTCACCTGCTGGCAATTAGGACATTGGGCTATGAACTCCGCTATGTCTTTCTTCATTCCATCCCACCAATAAACTTCTTTAATATCATGATACATCTTTGTTGTCCCCGGATGAATAGAATAATGGGAATAATGAGCCTCCCCCTTACCCAAAGCGACGTAGTCCCGCAACTTCAGAACACAAGTTTCCTCGTATCGAGAACTCCATCTTCAAAGAATCTCAAATGGTGACTTTTTCTTCTAAGGAATTGTATCTATATAATGGACTAACATAGGATCCTTGTACTGGGACTTCTTAATCTCGACTACTAAAAATGAGACCGTTGAGTCCTGAATAGTAACCCCTGTATCTCTCGAGTCTAACAATCGTACTCTTAGGCTAGCTAACTGCTGAAGCTCACGAACTAGCTCCCTTTTCTCTGGCTTAACATAAGACAAGCTACCCATGGATTTGCGGCTAAGGGCATCGGCTACTATGTTCGTCTTTCTAGGATGATACAAGATATTAACATCATAATCCTTTAGTAACTATAACCATCGCCTCTACCGTAAATTTAACTCCTTCTGTTTGAAGATATATTGAAGACTCTTATGGTCTGTATAGATATCGACATGGACACCATATAAGTAATGACTCCATATCTTCAATGCATGAATCACCGCAGCTAACTCGAGATCATGTGTTAAATAGTTTTTCTCGTGCTTCTGCAACTGCCTTGAAGCCTAAGTTATAAATTTACCGTGATGCATCAAGACACAACCTAACCCAATATCTGAAGCATCACAATAACTAACATAGCCTTTCGATCCCTCCTGAAGTGTTAGAACTGGAGCCGAAGTCAATCGCCTTTAATTCCCGAAAACTACGTCACAAGCTTCTATCCATCGGAAACTTGGGCCGATTTCCGCCGCCCTCTTACAGCCGAAATAGAAGAAAAACCCTCTACGAATCTCCTGATATAACCTGCTAAGCCTAGAAAACTACGAACCTCCGTGGGTGTTGTGGGTCTCGGCCAAGTCTTTACGGCTTCAATCTTTTGAGTATCCACCTTAACACCTTCATCTGAAATAATATGCCCTAGAAAAGTCACGGAGTTCAACCAGAACTCACATTTAGAGAATTTTGCATATAGCTTCCATTCTTAGAGAACTTTAAGAACATCACGTAAATGGTTTGTATGCTCTGCCTCTGATCGAGAGTATACCAGAATATCATCGATAAACAAAATCACGAACAGATCTAGGAAAGGCCTGAACACGCTATTCATCAAATTCATAAATACTGTCGGTGCATTCGTCAACCCAAACGACATTACACGAAATTCGAAGTGGCCATATCTGGTTCTGAAAGCTGTCTTTGGAATGTCTTTCTCTCTAACCCTCACCTGGTGGTACCCTGATCTCAAATCTATCTTTGAGAACCATTTAGCACCCTGCAACTGATCAAATAAATCATCAATTCTCGGAAGAGGGTACTTATTCTTTGTTGTCACTTTATTCAGCTGTCTATAATCAATACACATCCGTAAGGAGCCATTCTTCTTCCTCACAAATAATGCTGGTGCTCCCCACGACGACGTACTAGGCCTAATAAAGCCTTTCTCAAGCAAGTCCTTCAACTGCTCCTTTAATTCCCTCAACTCAGCAGGTGGAATTCTATAAGGAGGAATAGATATTGGCTTAGTGTCTGGTAATGCATCGATAGCAAGATCAATCTCCGATCCTGGTGGAAGACCTGAAAGCTCTTTCAGGAATACATCTGGAAATTCATTAACAACTGGAATAGATTGAAGAGTCAGTGTCTTTGCTTCTGTGTCCTGAACTCGGACTAAATGATAAATACAACCCTTGGCAATCATCTTCCTTTCCTTGAGATAGGAAATAAACCTACCTCTTGGTGTTGCTGTATTACCCTTCCACTTTAGAACTGGTTCTCTAGGAAACTGGAATCGAACCATCTCTGGGCTCACTAACAAAATCGAAAGATCCAGCTCTCTTACTATAACCCCTATCATACTCGCGCTCTACCCTATGCTGCTGTTGACGCTCCTCAAGATTCTGAGCATGTGCATGTATACGGGAAATATCCATACCTGACAAAAGTGAGGTCGTCAAGCAATCATCAATCAAATATGGTCCTAAACCACTCACAAACTTTTAGACACGGTCTCCCATATCAGCTACCATAGCTGGAGCATACCTAGCCAGTGAATTATAACGAAGGCTATACTCTCGAGCACTCATGTTCCTCTGTCTAAGGTTCAGAACCCTATCAGCTCTGGCCCGTCGTATCTCTAGTGGCAAATAATGTCGAAGGAAGGCATCTACAAACTTTTGCCACACCGGTGGAGGTGCATTAACTCCTCTAGATAACACCCAAGTATCATACCAATGAATGTGCCTACATCTCGTAATCTATAAGAAGCCAACTCTACCAAGTCAGTCTACAAAGCATCATCACTCGCAACGTCCTCAGCATCCCATCTGTAAAGTTCTGCGGGTCCTCCTCTAGCTTCGACCCAAATAATTCTGGAGGGTCTAAATTAATAAAATAACGAACCTTGGCACTAACAACCCTATCACCAAGACCCGTACCCTGACGCTGGGCCTGAGCGGTTACTAACTATGTCAATAACTGAATAGCCTCTCTCATCTCCTGACCTAAGGCATCTGGTAGAGGAACTGGGGTACTAGAGCTGAAGCTGGGGTTGGAGCTCCTCTGGAGTAGGCGGAGTATGGGAGGACCGATATGGAACCTCATTCTGGGACTCGCCCTCCTCAACATCTGCAAGTGGTACCCGTCCAGTTCTCCTACCTGCCACCGACTTGCCCTTCTGGGCAGCTGAAGCTTTCCTTGTTACAGGCATCGCTGAAATCATAATACACGGTCAGGAAAAGAAAATCCTTATAACACGGCTCTATCGCACGATTTATCACACGGTTTGAAGTTTGATCTTCTCTTGAAATTATTTAGGCTGTTTAGAGATGATTAGAAATGGTTGGGAGAGCTTAAGGGGTCTAGAAGGATCTGTTTTTTTGAAATAAAATGAACCCAAGTCATGAAAATCAATTTATAGGAAGTTTCCATTGACTTCCAACTTTCTGGAATTTTCGGCCAAAGTACTGGCAAAAAGTGCGGGCCGTACTTTAAAATTGTAATTTTTCAGTTGCATTGGAAAGAAGACTCACTGAATTTGAATTTACGTAGGTTATGCATTCCATAACTCATCATATTCTAGGAGATATACCTCTCTCAATTTGGACCAAAATTTCTGTCCAAAATTCTGCCAAGTTTTTCCAAATTTTCAAAGACTTAATTACTTCGATTCACTTAATCCCGAAACATTTAGACACTTGTTTATCACTTGTTAGAAGTCCTCTTTAACCTTATAAGAGTTCCATGGCCTCTCTGGGCTTATGTTAGTTTGCTTCGACGCAAAGACGCAAAATTTTCTGAGGTGTAACAATATATATATATATATATATATATATGTTGTGTATGCAACCCGATCCAAATATATATATATGTTGCGCGTCCAACCCGATCCATATATATATATATATATATATATATATATATATATATATATATATATATATATATATATATATATATATATATATATATATCGGATGAATGCATGTGCTCAACAATATCAAGATTTATAACAATCATATATGCACTTACCAATAACGATAAGTTAACAATCTTATCCACAAGCTCATAAGCTCGTATGTAACTTGCTATAGTTAATAACTTACAATCCTTATTAAGCATCTTACTACCTTCTTGTTCATATTCTACTCACTGTATCATTAAGAAGGTTTATGATTACCTTATGACCATATAACTATCATTATTAGAATTTTACGATCTAATTCTGGAGGTTATGCGAATCTTTCTTTCTATAAACCATGTGATACATCTAGCTTATTAGACGGCTTATATGAAAGCATCAATCAATAAGTAATAAGCTTACGAGTTTATATTCTAGCGACCTATAATCTCATCAAGGGAGTTACTATATTCTGTAACTTATACTCAATAGGTAGTGTATGCCGTCTCCTAACACTTCCTTGTATTATGTTCAATCTTACACAACTTAGGGCCGATATAACTATCTTCATAGGTTTCTATCAATCTCATAGACATATATCTATAGACGTTGGATATCATAATGCCTTGTATGTTACACTCTTCTTCTTATTCTGTAAACTATGTTTTATGCTTAGCTCGTTAAACTGTTCGTATGTAGCTAAACATTCAGTACTCACCCTCTCAAAGACGAACAAGATACTGGAATTCCTGAAGGCTCTATTCAATATTAGGGATTACTATGATGGGTTACTATCAAGTACAACCCATTTCTAGCATAATTCTACTCATAATCTCATAGACGGACCTTAACTGCCAAGCTGGAGTATAAACATTAACTCATCCACTTGAATTTCTTAAAAGGGAGATGTAACTCACAGAATCATGCCAAAGGAAGGAAGGGAAACCTTATCCAAGCTTACTCCAACTCAAGAAGAAAGGAAAGAAGCACCCAACTTCTACGGGCTCTCCGAGGTTTGATTCGCGTTACAAACTGGTAGATCTTGGTCTAGATGATGAAAGAACCTTTAGAGAGCATTTGGAGGTGTTTTAGGTCAGAGGAGAGTGACAAATGAGAGTCTAAAACGCAGCCACTGATTATATACACAAAAAGAAACTTCCACCGCCTCAAGTGGGTCCTAAGGGGCTGCCTGTGCAGTCTCGTGAAAACACAAATATCTCTCTACTTTGTCGTTGTAGAGATGAACGGTTTAATACGTTAAAAATTAAACTCATAGACCTTCAATTTGGTGGGTGGATGACCCTATAACTCTGAGTATATTGGGAGAAAAGCTCAGTAACATTAGACCCGAATTTCAGTACATTTATGAACGTAAATTGCGATATTTTTTGCCGACTTTTGTTTTACAACTCGCTTGACTTCAAAACATAACATATAATGATTATACGATTCAAATACCTCATAACATGGCATTCTTAGCATTGTAAACACTCATAATCTTACCCCAAAAGTTTGGTTATAACATTCCCAACTTGCCGACTTTTGACAAAACTTATTTTCTTCAATTCATTTAACTTCTAAACCATCCAACCTATGCTATACATGTTTTTAATGATTTATGAAATTAAGAATGGTGTTGCTCTCCGAGCTTACGTTGACTCACTTATGATGCACTTCAGTGTACGAAAGTAAGGGATGTAACATTAATACCTACTCAAAAGCGTAGAACCAATTTTATAATTGGCTGTGATTTACACTCTCAGCTACATCAGCATCACGTCAGTGCCACATCAGCCACGTTAGTGCCTGTTTATATAAATTTTCATTCTTTATTATATTCTCTGTATGTTTTCATCCTTTATTTTTTTTTTCAAAAGCCACAATTCATTTTTTTTAAAAATTCTTTTCAACCCTTCATCCCCTGTATTCTTAGAAACCCACTTCTACTATTTCCAAGCTTTCTCTCCATTTTATGAAAGCTTGCTCTGTTTCTGTTTTTTTTTTCTTTTTTCGTTCTAAACTCTCCTCTTCCTTGTTTCTTTGGATTTAACGATTCCCCATTTATGATATTTGAGCTTCTTTGCACAAAATTTGTGTTTATTCTATTTCCTTCACTAAAACTCGATTTCTCCATCTATGAGATCTGAGTTTTTTTTGCAAAATAATTATAGATCATCCACATAAAATCTAACACATTTGAAAAGGTTTTAAGCACAATAGCCAAGAAATGCGTGTAGCAGAACTCAAATATTGTAATTTTGTGTAAATGGAGTAGTGTAAAACTCCATCACTCTTTCTTCTCCTCCGAAATGACAATGAAGTGTAAATGGAGATAAGGTTGTGGCAATGAAGAAGAAGGTAGTTCTAGAAGTGATTGTATTTGTTTTGTATTGTTTCATGGAAATTAATAAAACTTCCATTTAATTGCCAAAAAGGTAGTTGGAAAAGATAATAAAATAAAGAGACGAAGAAAAATTGAATTGTTAAAAGAAAAGTGGGACCCACAAATTTCATTTCTCAAAATAAGAAAATTAGCATAATTAAAAATATATATTAATATTAACGTATCAAGAAAAGAATATCAAAGTATTAATTATATGGTGGCCATTAAAGAAATGACATGTGTATGATTTTGTTAGTTTTTAAAACTTTTTTCTCTTCTCACTCGCTTTTAGGAAGGTGAGTGCACTCTCTCTGCCATGTCACCTCTTAGGGGGATATTAATACACTATAGAAAAGAATTGGGGGGGGGGGGGGTTATATAAATGACCATAAAGTTAAATTGCTAAAGTGAGTTTTTGAGACAAGTTAAGGGAGGATTTTGTGTATTTTCTCTAGTTTGGGAGTTGAACATGAGTGTCCACTTAATATGTATTGTGATAATCAAGCGACACTATATATTGCCTGAAATTCAGGTTTTCATGAACGAATCAAACATATTGAAGTAGATTGTCATTATTTCCAGGATGAGCTCTAGTCCCCGGTAGTATATCGCTAGCTACATACCAACCGGCGAGCAGTTGACTGATATTTTGACCAAGGCATTGGGCAAGTCGCAATATGAACATTTATTTGCAAGTTGGGCATTCGAGATCCCCGTACCCCGACTTTGGGGGGGGGGGATTAAATGTAAATACGGTAATATTATAATTATGGTAATTGTGATATTATATGAATTGTAGTCCTATTAGTGTAAGGGAATATTATAGTCCCATTAGAAATAGGGTTAGGTTAGGCGGCTAGTAGCTTGTATATAAGGAGGTCATATTGTGAATACAAAGACGGATAAATTTTTCCCAAAATATTCTTGTCTCCTTACTGCTTTCGTTCCTTTTCGATTTTAGCATTCAAATATGAAAAAAAAAGGATTAGAAGTGCATAAACCCAAAACTCATCGCTTTGTTGTTTCACGGTATGTCATATTTGATGAAGTCTTCTTTTATTATGGAGTTGTACCAGAAAGATCACTTTCTAAATCTTGAACGCTAGAGTTTCAAACTTACCTATCATTTGTGTTTCTTAAGATAATACAACTGTCGAGAAGCTACCAGAAAGGAAGAGCCAGAAACTCAACAACATGAAACCCATCACAAAGATTATTCATCACGTGATTCAAAAAGTCGCCAATGAACTATTGTCAAGACAATAAATTATAGAGATGAAAAATTTGTTAGTACGTATTGTTGTTCCCTTGCAGGACCAGTTGACAACCGAAAACATTTAGCATTTAAAGAAGTAAGAGAAATCTAGAAAATGCTATTGAGATCTTTATCAAGGCACATTTCTGTCATGCCCCAATCCTGATCCTGGTGCAATAGGCATTCAATGCTATGAACAACACCGAAAGCACCTTATAAAATCCTTAAACGTCTATTCTATTTCAATAACCTTTCAATATTTATTTATAACAAGTCATAAGTAGTTAAACGTAAGCATAATCATACTTATTAAATATGCGGAAGTCTAATATAAAATACTCAATCGTAAAACGTAGTAACACCCTAATAAGTCATACGAGACTTTCAACACCTACTCACAATCTGACAATTATCTATGGTGCTTCTAAATAAACATTCCAATGTCTAACTTCGGGACGCAGCCCGAAAACTGAAATAAATAGATAAGGATAGAGCAGTGTCCCACGAACAAGCATGTGGGCTCACCAAATAGTCCAGAAAGAAGCAATATCTCCTATTCTGTACACGTATCACTGTAACGATCCATTTGGCCGTTACCAAACTTACCTTTATTCGCATCCTAAGACCTCCTTGATCAATTAGTTTTACGCGGGGAATTCCTTTGATTAAGTTAAACCGTAGTCGAGTTTGAAGGAATTTAAAATCGTGTAGGGCCACTAGGCCTCATACTTCTCCCTAGCGAAGGGTGGACCGCTGTCCTCCCCAACGATCTGTAGCGGGCAGTTTGAGATTCAAGGCTTCCGCTATGGCAGATCCCGCTTCTGCTACAACAGAAGAGTCGATTTCCTATGAGCCCGCTGCCGCAATAGTGTTTCCACCATAGCGTGAATCGCTACAGTGGACCCGTGTCCGCCCTAACGAACGACGCTGACCAGACTTGGTATTTAAAGCTCATTTCGAGACTTTACCTCATTTTCTCCTAACTCTCAAAGTAAGCCGCCAGTTGGGGTATTTTCAGAGCAAATCTCATGGGTGCTTGGAAAAGGTAACATTTAGAGCTCATTTATTTCATCTCACTTGAATCTTTTCCTTCATTTATTAAGTTTTGGTTTTTGGGTTCAATAATTATGGTGATTTCTTAACTTGCAAAAACCCTAGGAAGGTAAAATGGTTTTTCATTACTTAAAAGCATGGCATTTTTGAAGGGAACCTTAGATTCATTCTCTATGCTAGTTAACCAACCCCAGATTCTATTCCTTCAACTATTTTGTAAATGGGTTAAGACTTAATTTTCTTGAAATTGGGGATTTAAAAGGAATAATGTGTAACGACCCTTCCGGTAATTATGGAAATTTAGGACTCCATTAGGAATTCCGAGGCCGCGGGTGAATTCGTAGGGCATCTTTTTGTATTTATGCATGTTTCGTATTTTGTTTTGAGGCCTTGGATGAAATGTGGGGTGATAGGGGGAAAATACGGGCGAAACCGACCTCGTTTGCCAAAATTGGACATTTGCGGCGGTGGGATTATCGGCTCGCGGCGTACCCTCGCTCTAGCGGTGCCTCGACCGCTTGGTTGGCCGCTGTGGCGGAAGGTAGACCGCTATGGCGGTACCGCTATAGCGGTGAACCGACCGCCATAGTGGTCAGGCGAGAAAGTTAGGAACCGCTATGGGGCCAGACCCCGGCCCCGCGTAGCGGCGGCCCGCGATGGTCGACGGGAGGCAGTAACCCGATTTTAAATGCCTTAGTTTTATTTTCTCATTCATAACACCCCAACACACTTCCCAACAAACACTTAGAGAAAATTTTCAAGTTAGGGCAAGACAATTTTGTGAGGTAAGTTCCATTACTTTCATCCTATCATTCCTTTCCCCTTCATCATTTTAATCATCCCCATGGGTCTTTAATGGTGAAATTGAATTAGAAACCCTAGAATATTAATGAAACTTCTAAACTTGATGGGTTATGGTTATTATTGGTTAGTTATCATCTAAATATGTTGGTTAGTTGCTATTTGTCATAAATTGAACATTTAGAGACATAAATTCTTGAATCAATGTTAGGATTCTTAGACCTAAATTTGGGGGTTTTCATATAAATGATAATTTTAAGAATTAATTGAGTATTCCTATGATAAAAGTAATGGGTTTTGCCCTTTTGGTATTGAATTTGGTATTTTGGTCATAAAATTTCCGTTTTGCCCTTGAGACCCGTTTTTCCTAAATTAGGGGTTGGAATTTGACCCGAATAGAAAGTAGCCAATATGGGTATATATTTATGGTTTCTTACATAGAATTCACATGTGATAGACTTTGGTTATTTGGAGACGCTTCGAAAGACAAGGCAATGTGTGGGTTCGTGGCATCTGTTCGGCTGCCAGGTAGGTTATGGCTTCCCTTTCGGTAGACTCTGGTTAGTTTCATATATTCGTGTATTAGAAGGAATAGAGAATGCATGTATAGGAATTGGATATTTGGGATGGAATCTTAGGATGGTATTGTTGTGTGATTTGTGTGTTCGGGCTTGTGGCTTGTAGATTCCTTAGGTTGTTTGATGTGGTTTTTCATTAATATCGGTGGATATATGTGACTTGAAAGTAGCGGGTGAAACCTATTGTTGTGTCTAATGATGAGAAATTCCCGTAATATGTGATTTTTGTGTTATGCCATTACTAGTGAACCTAGTTGATAGACGGGAGGCTAAAATACACCAACGATTGTCATTGAGTTCTAAAAGGAGTTGCGACGAATGATTGTGAGTGTAAGGTGAAATCACTTGTTCTAAGCTAATAGGCTGATTTAAGGAAGTGGTAATAATGTAAATTGTCCTGTGTGTGTGGGACTAGCCACCCCGTTATGTGTGTTGATTGTTCAATTGTGTTGGCTTGATGCCATGTGTAGTTGGTAGATATCGAATTCTACTTGTTATCCTGATTCGGATAGGATTGACATACCCATTGTTGGTATTTGCACTTGGATATATTGTTCGCGTACACACTGTTGGTACTTGAGTTATTGATATATGTTGGCATGCCCACTGTTGGTATTGTGATGTGATATGTTGTGGCATACCTGTTGTGGTATTTGTGATATTGAACTCCATTATTGGTATTGTGATATGATACATTATTGGCATACCGTTGTGGTATTTGTGCTATTGAACTCGACTGTTGGTGATTAACATATGCATTGCACGCATTCTCTCATATTTATCATGCATGGCTGATACTCGGTGATGATCCGGTATTGTTGATTGAGTGAAACTGATATTTGATAAACTCTTTTACTTGAGTGATTATGAAAAGGCCGATGTCCGAAGATCCATTCTGGAATCGTTGATTTTATGAAACTGATGTTTGAGAAACTCTTTTACTGGGTGATTGTGAGAAGGCCGATGTCCGAGGTTCAATTTCGGAATCGTTGATATGTGCATTTCATACATTCCGTCATATTCATAGTGCATGGCCGATACCCGGTGATGATCCGGTATCATTGATTGAGTGAAACTGATATTTTGATAAACTCTTTTGAGTGATTGTGAGGAGGCCGATGTCCGATGGTTATATTCGGGCATCGTTGTTGCATGGCCGATTCCGATGTTATCCCGAAATCGTTTGTTAGTGCATGGACTCCGCAGGTCCCCCAGAGTGGTGCCGGTGAGACTCCCCCTGTGAGCAATTAGCCAGGGTCCTGTATGTCTGTTTGGCAAATATCCGGGATGGGTGGCACTCAAACTTTGCGAGTCACATAGGATTGTGCTATCGAGACGTTGATATTTTCGTCCGGAGTACATGTGTACACCTCATTTGCATGGCATGGTATTGCATCCATACATCTTGCATTGCATTGCATTGATACATCTTGTATTGCATTGCATTATGGCTTGTTTGAGATGATTTGGTGTTTACTTGTGATGATTGGTTTCAGAATGATTTATTCAGACTTGGCATATTTGGGATTAGATGCTTTAATTAGGCAATGACGTGTACTTGGATATGGATTTATTGATTGAACTTGTTGAGGTATCCTATAGACCGTCCGTAAGATTATTTATATGTTTGATCTCTATGTGATATAGGATAATGAGTGTCTTAATGATGAGTTGACTACTAGACTGAAACGATCGATTTAATGTTATGTGAGTTCCGATATCGTTGCGAGCTTGACTGGTGAATTATTAGAGTGAAATTAATGCTTAAGGGTATTGATATACCGTGTGTGGTAGATAGCCGTATGACTTGATTGGGTTGTTATCATGTTTATCTGTGAATCCTTTTACTGATATGTGTTACTAACCATTGTCGGCCTATGATACTTACTCAGTACGCGTGGTTTGTACTGATATATCACTTGCTACAACCTTGTTGGGGTGTAGATCTGTTTCAGGTGATTGATCGAAGCATATGTGGAAATACGCGGTGCCTATCTGGAAGACCTCCTCCCATTTCATTTCGGGACGGAGATTGAGTCTTAGAATGTAGTGGTAATCTGAAATCATTAGTCGCTCTTGTACTAGTCTAGACCAGGTCATAGGAAGTGGATCGAGTCTGTATGTGTTACATCATTGTAATTT
Source organism: Lycium ferocissimum (assembly GCF_029784015.1). Lineage (NCBI taxonomy): Eukaryota > Viridiplantae > Streptophyta > Magnoliopsida > Solanales > Solanaceae > Lycium > Lycium ferocissimum. The sequence continues at coordinate 29,403,738 of NC_081342.1, forward strand.
TATTGATTCTTGAGTTTATTGAATATATTATGAAGTTTCCGCTGAATTTCTAAGTATCTATTGATTTAAATATATCGCCTTTACTTAATTAATATGAATTCAATGAGAGGGTTCGCCTACCGAGGTGGGAAAGGTAGGTGCCCGCGCGACCCTAAAATGAGTCGTGATAATCACGAACCTGCTGTTATCTGTTACCTAAGATACCATAAAAAAAAATAATGATATGCCTAAGTACTGGGTACTTAGTGAGTGTCTAAGGGGAAGTAGTTCACAAAATCCAAAATAAGATGGTAAAATCAGTAAAACAACATTTATGAAACATTTGAAAATCCAGAGATAGAGTACCACATCAAACTTAGTAAAAATCATCGAGGAGAAACCAATAATGAAGAATACATCAACTCATTCAAAGGTTTACCATATTAAGTCTTTCACTTATGAGAAATCATTAACCAACCAACTATAAGCAACCACAGAATCAACACATGTCAACTCACTAGCGAAAAACTGTTCGATACACCAGGGTTTCCATCCCTCGGAGGCTAATCATCTTCCGGACTAGCACAACAATAGATACACTAGGGCTATTTTCCCTCTAAGGTCAATCGTCCTCTGGACTGACACATCAATTCTCAAAAGTGATACATTAGGATCCATAACGGTTAATTGTCCTCTGGACTGGCACAACTTGCCCATACAGGCCCAAACATAAACAAATACAATTCATTGCATATTAACCGAATCATTAGTCATGTCTTATAGCCGAATTCACTTCTCAAGGAATCTTTTCACAATAGAGGTATTTCAAGTCATAACCAATTTAGAAGCCTTATTCAAATCACTTTATTCAATTTCTAATTCCAGAAAAGTCATTAAACAACAAAACAGTTTAAAGCTTCAATCTTTAGAAAATAAGTTCTATCTTCCCATAATAAGGCAAATCACATTCAACACAATATTATAATTCATATAAGGTTCGATGCGGGCTTGACCCTACACGCGCATGACCTTGTTCAAATATCACCTTTAACTCTAAAATAAGTTCAACAAAGATCATCCACGAAACTAGGGTTTTAGCGTGCACAAACAACCAAACAGGATTCTCAAAAATCAATCATGCTTTCAAAACATTCTTAAAAGTAGACGTATTTCAAACGACGTTTTCAAAGTCTAGATGGATATCAAAATGCTTATAAAATATAGGCGTACTTCAAAAGAAGAATTTTTCTTTGAAATCTAGACATACCACAATTACCACTCAAATATATTCCTCCAAGTCCAAAAAATGTTCTACAATGCTTACTTATTAATGATAAAGTTCAAAACTTTAACCAAATTCTAAGAGTGCCTACCATTATCGACCTAGGGCTTTTTCATGCCAGAAAACGTGTTCTTGACCCCCCCTCCTCCCCGAATCACCCATGATTATCATTGGTTTTAATAATTTACACTACTAAAAAAGGGGTAGCTTGGTGCATAAGCTCCCGCTATGCGTGGGGTCCTGGGATGGGCCGAACCACTAGGGTCTATTGTATGCAGCCTTACCTTAGATTTCTGCAAGAGGCTGTTTTCACGACTTGAAATCGTGACCTCCAGGTACCTTACACTAGTCTAATTCCTTTAAATAATATAAGTAAAGATCAAAGATCATACCTTCAAAAGGTTTCCCAAAGTTTCCTTCAATTTCTCTTTCTTCGGTTTTCAAGAATCTATGATTATGAATGATGAACTAGTGTTAGTTTGATATTAGATTGATGTAGTAATGATAGGAATTGATCAAGAACTTACCTTATATGTTTTGAGCGAGGATACTTAGGGTTGTTTTCTCTAAAAAATTGAGATGGCCAAAACAAAGTGGGGAAGGTTATAACGAAGTTTTAAACTTATAAAACTTGAAACCAAAAAAAAAGGGCTCGTGCGATTGCTGTGCGCTGCATGCCCGCCACACGTTACTTCCAATCCTAGATTCCTACTTAATTAATATTGATTTTTTCGATGTCTATGATTACGGAGGATGAACTAGTGTTAATTTGATGTTAGATTGATATAATAATGATAGAAATTGATCAAGAACAAACCTTAGATTTTTGGGGAAGACTAAGGTTGTTTTCTCTCAAAAAGTCGGCCAAAACAAAGTGGGGAAGGTTATAACGAAGTTATAAACTTATAAAACTCGAAACCAGAAAAATGGGCTCGTGCGATGACTGTGCAGCTCACACCCATCGCACGTCACTGCCCGTGCAATGGCTGGAAAAATAAGATTGATTTCTTAAAACTAAATAAAATCCTATATATTTAGGGAGCTTTTAGAAAAATTATTGGATAATATCTTTGATATTTATTGTACTTAATAAATATCTGTCATGACCCAATTTAGCTAAGTTGCGCGGACACCTACCTTTCCTATCTTGGTAGGAAAACCCTCAACCCAACAATAGTAAAAACATGAATAAATAAGTAAATAAGCGGAAGAAACAAAATCACGTAATTCTGATGGTAATGATATAGATATATGCGGAAGTCAATAAAATACACCCGTGAGTTTAGTCTAACCATACAGGAGCATCTGACTAGAATCTATAAGTCTGGAATTATCAATAATACATCAAAAGTCTGAATTTGTCTCGGAATAGCAAATAAGACATAAATAAAAGAAGAATCTTCATGGCGGCGGACGTCCACATGCTCACCCTGTAGACTCCAAACAACAACTCTCGGAACGACTATCAGCCATGAGAAACAGAGGTCAATCCCACCTGGAATTCTGCATTCATAAAACAATGCAACAAGTGCAGGTCAGTACAAACAACGGTACTGGTAGGTATCATTGGCCGACTAAGACTAGTTGACATATATAAAGACAATAAGGTAAGAGAAAACAAGCAAACCATAGAGTACAAGTCATGCTTCCAAGAAATCGACTCACATAATCAAGCCTTGATGTAACAACTAGCCCCAAGTGAAACAAATATCCAAGTATACCGAAAACAAAGTCCCATCAAGACAAATCAACACGTAGCCCATATCAAATACAATCCAAGAATATGACCAACACAGTGTCCAAATCATAAGCAACCACGAAGTGTAATCAAGCAATGCAATATGAGATATGAATGCAATGCAATGCAATGCCTGTACTCTTGTACTCTAACAACGGAATACCTCCACGCCTCGGCAGCACAACCCATGGGGGACTCGCGAAGTCCAAGCACCATCACTCCAGACACAGTTCAGAGGACCCAATTATCTGCAAGTATCGCAATATCGGTGTTCCATATCATCCCCTCCGCACACAGCTCAGAGGTGACTTACCATGTTCCATAATCATCAACGTTCCTTCTCATTTCCATCAATAGTGCCAGTCACACAGCATAATAAGATGATATGAAATGAATACGGAATGGTGCAACTAGAAACAATGAATAATATCAAGTTCAAGTTGTGCCACACACAGCGCACCAATATCATCAACAAGTGATCCACACAGTAATCCTAATGAATCTCCAATTTCCATAACAATAACAGCCAACTATCCCAAATGGCTATACCAATAACGAGGCATACACTAAGTACTGATATCAATATCAAGTAATTTCAGCTATTTGATTTACTCCAAATTCACAAACAATTCACCAATTTATACACAACGTACCAAACAGGGTCCTATGGAGTCTACAGGCCACTAGCTCGATCAAACAAGTCACAAGCAATACCAAACCCTAAGACAACATCCAACCCAACTTCATACCCGCAGGTTTACATGAAATCATTGACCATATCATCTAAATATACGCTTCGCTAGTCGAAGTCTCACCACAGGGGTAAACCGTAACCTACCTGGAAGGATGAACAACAATATCACCAACAATCACTCCTTAGACTTCCCTTTCCTCTGAGCTTCGAGATAAAGAAAGTCTAGGCACATTTGAATCAAGAAGAACGTCAAACGAACCCTACTACTATTCAAGACCCAAATCCCCAACCTGTCAAATAGGGTTTATGAACTAGAAGAGTGAAATTAGGAATCTAAAGGTTCTAACATGAGATTAAAGCTCTAGGTGATCAATTCCCATCAATAGCAAGCTAGAATAATCAACAATTTACTCAATTTCGGATTCTAGGCAAAACCCCCAAATTTGGGTATAAACCCTAACTTCTAATTCCATAAATTTAGCCACTAATTAGGAAGAATCATGAAATTATAGGTTCTAGTCATCAACTCCATGCTTAATAGAGCTAACCCAACCAACAAATCATGATTTAGAAGCCTAGCAAGAATAACTCATTGAACCCACTTTTAATCTTCAATCACTTAATGAACTATCAAGATAAATGGATTGTAAGGTGATTAAGGACAAAGGAATAGTAAAGGAATTAGAAGAACTTACAACTAAGAATTTCCTTCAAGAATCACCTTCAAAAGCTCTCAAAAACTCTTAAGTCGAAATAAGAAAGAATGAGGGACTTAGGGCTCTAATACTCAATTAATGAAATAACACAGCCCGATATCGTTTTTGCGGCAGTGGGACCGTTGCAGCTGTCCCGCCTCAACGGTCTCTCAGATCGCCATGACAGTTGGCCCTCAAATACACTTGGCCGCTGTAGCGGCCCATCCCGCTGCTATGGCTGTACTGCTGAGGAGGTAAGGGTGCCGCCAAAGTGGACACAAGCACCAGATTTTCCCTAAAAATAATCTCAACCTCAATCCAAAATCCCGACTAATACCCCGGGTCATCTGCTCACAAACCACATGCACAGACACACATAAAAATACGCTACGAACACACTCGTGGCCACGAAATCCCTAATAGAAGTCTCATTGACCAAGTCAATCCCCCAGTACCTAAACATCAATTTCCCAACCCAAGTCCCAAAATGCAACCGAGTGCATTGTGAACTGAATCAGCTATGCACACAAGTTCTAAATGACCATCCAGACCTCTCGAATTTGTCGGATTTCTGAAAAAGTTTCGTTTAGACAAAAATCAACTTTGAGTCAACTCTTTTTCGCTTAAAGCCCAATTTTTTCAAAAGTCACCCAAATCAACCCCGAACACCTCGAAAAGTGTGTCAATGGGTCCCCTCAAGTTAAAAGTGAGCTAACAAGCTCCTGGAAAGGTAAGAAAGTGATGAAAGACTATAACGACCAAACGGGTCGTTACAATAGCTAGATTTCTAAATTCCTACTTCATAAATATTGCTTAATAAATATAGATTTTTTGATTTTTTCTAGAGTAATTTCTCGAAATCATCGACAGACACATATAAGTATCAGTGGTCTTGTGCATACAAAACAAGTCAATTCAAGAAAGTTTTGCTTCATGAAAAAGTTCTCCTACCCAAATTCGTCCTTCTTCTTTCAAAGCTTCCAATCTTTAGCTAATCCTCCAACATTAATTAAATATCTTGGATAGAAGAAGGTCTCCCCAATTTTAATTTTTTTTTTTTTTCACAAACACTTACCGAAATCATTTCCATCTTGAGTTCTTCTAACTTAATCACCTTCTTGATCTCCCATTGAAGTCCAACAACCCTAACTTCCATCTCGTTAACTTAAGACCATGTCAATTACCTTCTTGGTGCTTGAAAAGCTTCGTCGTTGTCAATTGAGCTATCAGAGTAGATCCACCTTCTTTTGGGCGCATGAATTGATGAAAAATCGACAAATCAGCTTTCAAGTGAGTATTTTTTAATTGTTATGATTTATTTGTTTCAATCATGTAATTCTTTTTTACTTCTCCTTAATAGTACCACACATATTTTACATCAATTTTGTGTTTTTTTTTTATTTTTTATTTTTTTTATTTCTTTGGATGCAAATCGACTATTTGTTCCTACTGTATAATGTTTTTTTGGCCAAAACTTCAATATGATCTACCTGCAACACCCATTTCTAGCTAGATCAACTTTTTAGCAAAAATAATGGAGAGGGGAAGGTTATAACGAAGTTATAAGCTTAGAAGACTCGAACCTAGAAAAACAGGCTCATACGATGGTTGAGTGTCGTGAGCCCATCGCACGTCACTATCCATGCGATGGCTATAGAAAAATAAGGTTGATTTTTTGGAACTACATAAAATCCTTGATATTTAGCGAAGCTTTCAGAACATTTATAGGGTAATATCTTTGATATTTACTGTACTTAATATATATCTAGATTTCTAGATTCCTACTTAATAAATATTGCTCAATAAGTATAGATATTTTCGATGTTTTCTAGAGTAATTTCTTGAAATCATCGCCAGACACATATAAGTATCAGTGGTCTTATGCATTTACAAAACAAGTCAATTCAAGAAAGTTTTGCTTCATGAAAAAGTTCTCCTACCCAAATTTTTCCTTCTTCTTTCAAAGCTTCCATTCTTTAGCTAATCCTGCAACATTAGTTAAATATCTTGGCTAGAAGAAGGTCTCCCCAATTTTACTTTTTTCTGCTATTCTCTACAAACACTTAGCGAAATCATCTTCACAAGTCTCGAGTTCTTCTACCACAATAATCACCTTCTTGATCTCCCAGTGAAGGCCAATAACCCTAACTTGCATCTCGTTAACTTGAGACCTTGTGAATTACCTTCTTGGTGCTTGCAAAGCTTCGTCGTTGTCAATCTAGCTATTCGAGTGGATCCACCTTCTTTTGGACGCATGAATTGATGAAAAATCGACAAATCAGCTTTCAAGTGAGTGTTTTTCAATTGTTAAAATTTATTTGTTTCAATCATGATTTTTTACTTCTCCTTAATATTACCACACACATTTTATATCAATTTTGTGTGTTTTTTTTTTTTAATTATTTCACCGAATGCAAATCGATTATTTGTTCCAACTGTATAATGTTTTTGCCCAGATCTTCAAAATGATTTGCCTGAAACACCCATTTCTAGCTAGATAAACTTTTTAGCAAAAATAATGAGTACACAACGTACCCCCGCAGGTATCATAGGCTGACAACGATTAGATTACGCATGAAAGTTATAGAAATTAACAAGTAGAGTAGAAAAGACAATCAAGTACGGTATGACAAGTAGAAGACAATCAAGTACAGTCCCGGCATCAACTTCAAGTAAAGTGCAGAAAGAGTATGCAAGTACCAGAATAAGCAACTACGAGTGGATGAATGAATGTGATGCCATCCTTCCATATCTGTACACACATGTTAAGGGCAATGTCTCAAAGCCATGACCCATGGGGGAGTCGTGAAGTCCATGTACCACCCGAAATAGTTCCCATCGGGCGTTCACAATTATAGTAGCATCCACCCGGAATAGTTGCATCGGACATTCTCGCTCACTATATCATCCACCCGGAATAGATCCCATGGGGTGTTCACAATCAATATATCATCCACCCAAAATAGTTCCCATCGGGCGTTCACAATATCCTTCTTACTTCTTTTCGGCCTCATAGGACCATGTCTTACCTCAATTCCACAATAAAAGCATCAACAGAACATATGTATGAATGGATGTGCATGCAAATATCATAATGTCAAATATCAAGGGTGTAGGAGGTAAGTAACTGTAATGACAAGTATTTAACGCACCATTTCCAAGCATTATCCTTTCCTCAAAATTTTACCAACTACGATGATGCATGACAATTCGAATCTAGAATTGCACATAAACATCAAATATGGCTAACATAGCCCACATAACAGCTGACGATACCAACCTAATTGGACTTCACCTTCATACCATGCCTGAAGGCCTATCATGCTTTCCCCGTCAATCTCTACAATCTACATATGACTCTCTAATCAAAGTCTAACAAAAGTAAGCCGTAACTTACCTCGAAGGATGAATAGGTGCCACGAAGCTCAAGATTTTGAAGTGCTTCCGAATGATCGAATTCTAATAAGCATAAACTCTATGTCAAAATATGAACATAAGGATACTCAAATAACTGTAAAAGGATTCGGGTCCAAAAAGTCAACCCAAAAGCCCAAATCCAAACCCCAAAGGTCAAAACATCAAATTAGTAATCTATACGATAATACGAACCCAACAATACCCATATTGCTATACTTATATTGAAACCCAGAAACGAATCGAAAATAATCAACCCCGAGCCCCAAGGGCAAAACTGAAATTTTATTTAAAAATTGATTTCCCCATGACTTAATTAGTCTTAATCCAGAAAATGACTCAAAATCGTCTTCAGTTCATTTTCCAATTTGAAAAAATTCATAATTTTAACTTAAAGCTTTAAATTCCCAAAGAGTGAGCCCGAACTCCAGCGACCAAATCAAAATTTTCCTTTCAAAATATTTTTTCCTCAACTCAAGGAACTTAAATCCAGAAAACAAAGAAATAAAACCTCCAACTTGACCTTCAATTTCTTATTTTTTCGAAAATCTAACTTAGGGTAAAAATCCCAATTTTCCAACACCTAACCATGAAATCAACTCTAAGTAATGTAACAAATCAATGGAGTACCACGTAATAAGGTTTATATACTTACCCTCAAGCTTATATGAGAAGATTGCTTTTGCAATTGACTCAATCTGAGCTGCCAAACTTGTAAGAAAAGTAACTAAATCCCAAAACAAGTGGCGAAGAAAAAAATGCAGCAACTGTTTCGGTCCAAATCAGGTGCTAGATGATCATGAAACTCATATTTGACAAGCCCATTGTAATCCTTGCGAAATTCGACCCAAGATAGTTTTTTAAATTGTAACGACCCGTTTGGTCGTTATAGCACTTTTGACCCATTTACCCCCGTTGACCTTTACCCGAGCCCTATTGTATGATTTTGACTTTTTATCTCTAGGAACGGGGGATGGATGGCACGATTCCCGAGGTGATTGGACGAGTTATATGATGACTTTTATTCCATATCGAAATTTATAACAATCATCACAATACCGTGAAATAATTCGTATTTGTGAAATTGAGCCTTAGAGTGAAAAACGTTTGACCAATAATTGACTTTTGGATAAATGGACCTTTTTAGAAATTGAGTCGATTTCGAGAGGTCCGGAGAGTCGTTTGTGACTTAGTGGGTGTTCAGTTCGGGTCCCAAGGCACTTGGGAGCGTTTTGAGTTATTGGTTGGAAAGTTAGTATTTGGCCATTGGGTGTTGACCCGATCAAATAGACCTCCGTTGGGAATTTCGAGATCATGAGTGAGTTCGTAACGTGTTTTTATATGTGAATCCATGTTTGATTTTTATATGGGAGGTCTCGGCTGATTGTCGATTTTCGGGATTGTGTTTGTGAAAAAAAAATAAGAAAATTCTAGTGTCTGGTGTCCGCAATTGGAGAGATGCAAATTGAGCCAGATCCCAATAGCTTTTGGATATAGCGGACCCGCTATAGGAAGGTATTGGTCCGCTATAGCACAGTAGAGGAAAGTGAGAGGGGCGCCACAACGGACAAGAATCCGCTGTGGCGGAGGCGTGACATGGGAGGTCCGGATTGTCGATTTTCGGGATTGTGTTTGTGAAAAAAAAAACAAGAAAATTCTAGTGTACGTCCGGTGGCTCGAGCCCGTTACAGCGGACTCGTGCCCATTGCAGCGAGGTGACATGTTCCAGAATCTAATAAATGCTAGGTGAAAACCCTTCACTCTCTATCACTTCATTTATTACTTCCAAAGCATTTTTTAGGTGAATTGAAGAGTTCTGGCTGATTCTCTCTTGTGGTAAGTCTCCTAACCGTGAATTCATTACCTTATCTTCCCTAAGCTTGAATCCATTCTATAAATCCATTAGAATCTAAGAGGAAAGGTGGGTTTTGTTGATTATTTCATAAAATGAGTTCTATCTTTCTAAATGGAAATTGTTGGTGGATTTGACTAATCTAATCATAGAATTTGATGATTTCATAGCTAATAGGCTTGAATTTTCCATTTATGTTGATGAAATTGAATGTTAGAATGTTAGGGTTTATACCCTAATTGGGGGTTTTCACTTGAATAACGAAATTGACCCATTCTTGAGTTATTTTAGCAATTGATTAGTAGGATTGAACTCCTAGAATGTTGAATTGCATATTTCACTTTCAAAATACGCGTTTTACCCTTGTGGGCCCATTTCCCCCTTTCTCTATAGTTGAATTTGATTCGAAAGATAAGTATAGCAGTATGGGTATTTTTCTTCCTTATTTCTAATCTAGAACTCGATTATGAATAGACTTTGAGTATTTCGAGGCTCTACGAAAGGGCAAGGAAAAGGTGTGATTTTTCGTGGCTCCTGCTCGGCTACCAAGTAGGTTACGGCTTACCTTGTGGTCAGACTTCAGTTAGCGAAGCATATGTAGAAATAGTGATTGTTGGAGAAAGCATGTTACGCCTTTGGGTATGAAGCTGGCATGGATTACTTAGGTTGGTGCTGTTGTTTGACCGGGGCTTGTTGCCTTGTTGTGATCTATCGGCTTGTTGCCACATTTGTGATACTAAACTTGATATTGATAGATTCTCGTGACATGTGTCCATGTGTGGCACCATTGATATTGATAGATTCTTGTGATATGTGTCCATGTGTGGCACCGTTGATATTGATAGATTCTTGTGATATGTGTCCATGTGTGGCACCGTTGATATTGATAGATTCTCTTGGCATTGATATCATTCATGCATTCATACTCAAACATTTGGATCAGGTTGCGCACCGCAACATACATTATACTTATATTGGATCGGGTTGCGCGTCGCAACATATATTAAACCCATTTTGGACTGGGTTGCATGTATATATATATATTGGATCGGGTTATGCGCCGCATCAGGTACATGGACTTCGGGGGTCCTCCATGGGTGATGACTATCGAGGCGTGGAGGTATTTCGCCCTGAGCGGGTGTGTATCATTGCATTGCATATGCATTCATCATTATCATCTCATTTGCACCTATTAATCGGATTCGTGGATTGTACTTGTGGTTGTGATTACTTGAGGAATTATGGAAACTTGGCAGACTTGTGTTTAGATGCTTCACTATAGGCTATGATCCGATTGTTGATATTTTTGGACTTGTTATACTATTTTGGACTGTGTTGATTGATACTTGATTGTGAGCATGATTATTCTTTCAGTCTCTTTCTTTATATATGTTAACTAACTGCTATCGACCTATGATACCTACCAAGAATAGTGTTTGTACTGATACTAAATTGCTGCATTCTTTTATGAGTGCAGAGTACGAGACAGGGTCGACTTCCTCTCCTCATGGCTGATTTCCCGAGGCTTTGCTGACGAGCATCCAGGGTGAGCACATGGATGGATCCGCAGCCCGGATGCCTGCTCTTAGCTACTTGTCTTAGTTTGATATTCTCAGATAGTATTCCATTTTCAGACTTGTAGTCATATTCTGACTTGTAGTATTTGTAGTAGTGGTTCTTGTACGGCCTTAAACCAGATTTCTTGAGATTGTGTATTATTTTCTGCACTTATTCACTTATCCTTATTATTATCTATGGTTGAGACTTACATTTTGGTTGTCTTGATTACTTTATTGTGGTTGAATGAATGATTTGGGAAAGGGTTGGCCTACCGAGGTGGGAAATGGTAGGTGCCCGCATATTGCCCAATTTGGGACGTGACAAGTATCAACCAATTTGGCATTAAAATGAGAGAGATATGATGTTTTCTAGTTTTAAAGGAATACAGAAATTTAAGGGTGAACTTTAGGGTCATAATTTGTATTTTCAGATTTTAGACCTTGTGAATTATATTCTTGGTGCTTGCAGTGCTTCGTCGTTGTCAATCGAACTATCAGAGTAGATCCACCTTCTTTTGGGCGCATGATTGATTAAAATCGACAAATCAGCTTTCAAGTGAGTATATTTCAATTGCTAAAATTTATTTGTTTCAATCATGTATTTTTTTTAATTCTCCTTAATATTACCACACATATTTTACATCAATTTTGTGTTGTTTGTTTTTATTTTTTTCATTGGATGCAAATGGACTATTTGTTCCAACTGTATAATGTTTTTTGCCAGATCTTTAAACTGATTTGCCTGCAACACCCATTTCTAGCCGAATAAACTTTTTAGCGAAAATAATGGAGTGGGGAAGGTTACAACGAAGTTATAAACTTACAAAACTCGAAACCAGAAAAACGGGCTCCTGCTATGGCTGTGGAAAAATAAGATTGATTTTTTTAGAACTACATAAAATCCTAGATATTCAGCGGTCCTTTTAGAAAAATTATGGGATAATAATTTTGATGTTTATTGTACTTAATAAATATCTTGATTTCTAGCTTCCTACTTAATAAATATAGATATTTTTGATGTTTTCTAGAGTAATATCTCGAAATCATCGGCAGATACATATAAGTATCAGTGGCCTTGTGCATTTACAACCAAGTCAATTCAAGAAAGTTTTGCTTCATAACTAAGTTCTCGTACACAAATTCTTCCTTCTTCTTTGAAAGCTTCCATTCTTTAGCTAATCCTCCAACATTAGTTAAAGATCTTGGCTAGAAGAAGGTCTCCCCAATTATACCTTTGTCTGCTTGAATGGTAACTATCATTATAAGCAAAACTCTGCTACAGGAAAGAACTAATCCCAAATAATTACCAAGGTCAATAATACAAGCTCACAACACATCCTTAAGGACTTGAATAGTCCACTCGGGCTAGTCATATGTCTAAGGGTGAAATGACATATAAAATCCATATGTTGTAAGTGGTATGATTGTAAGTGGTATGATCTGATATGCAAAGAGCCGACTTAGTCAAACGGTCCACAATGACCCAAGTAATCACCAGACCCAAAGTCCATGGTAATCCTACCACAAAGTCCATAGAAATTCTCTTGTTCACTTATCTGCCAAATATTCCTGTAACTTAGCTCATTAGTCTAATTCTCACACATTTGATCCAGCTCCACTTGAAACACCTGATTTTGATTATAATCATACCTTTGAATGCAATTGATTGATTCCACAATTATCATGATATAAGCCTCAATCCTTTAGCTGAAGCTGCAACCCATTGTCAAACCTGCACCCGTAAAGTACCCCATTCTAATTAAATTTCTTCCATAGCTTCCAAAGTCATCTTTAGTACCAAGAATCTGTAGAAAGAACGTTGTCACACACCGCAAGTCTAATCATGATTCCTTCTGACCAGAAGAATTTGTGTTCGTGCTGAGCCAATTCTAAGGATTTCTTTCAAAAACTAACATTATCCAAGGCAGATTGCACAAATTTCAAATCCCTTAATTTTGTTTTGTCGAGCTAAAACTACTGAGTCAACAGTCATCATCCAATTCCTTTTATTCCTTCAAGTAACGTACTATGCGCATCATCCTAGTGATTATCTTGCCTTACTAAATCAATAAAAATCAACTGATCATCCCAAAGACTTTCCCTATCCATTTGTACCTCCTCAAAACATAACCATGTATCTACGTATAGCATTAGAATTTCCCGTAATGCCATCCACAAAATATTAACAAATCTCCTTGAAAACTCTAATAACGTTCGCGTAAACCTACCATTCCTCTATCCCGAACCAAAATCAATCCAATCTTCCGAGATGGGTTACTAGAATAACTATAAATCCTCTTGATAATATATCCATAAGCCACCCGGCTATAATAAACTGACCTGGCCCTGTTAAAATGCACCATTCCCTAAATGTCACCAAAAATCACCCGAAATGTTTTATAAAATGAACAGTAAGCCTTCTAATCCGTTGTTCCTGAATCCTCAACCTTATGTTCGTCTTTCCCAACCTCATAAGCTAAGATTTTCCCGAGTCGTCAACTGAGCATCAATGAACTATACCTTATTACTTTAAATCTTCATGTTCGGACAAGGCCTTGCATTGCATATCATACTATCTCATTGATTTGTTGGTTGTGATTCACTTGAGTTGTTGCCTATGTTTTGTATCTTAAGTGCTTATTTGGTTATTAGATAGCCTGAGTATTTAGAGGCTTATTTGGTTATCAGATGGACTTATGGATTAGAAATAAACTTGTGGATTAGAAGCTTTCACCTAGGCTGATAACCTAATATTGTTGAGATTATTGTGATTAGTATTATTGTGAACTAATAGCGGTTAAGTATGGAAGTAGAAATCGTAGGCCAACCCTCGTCTCCATTTTTGCTAGGGTCGGTCGACGATGCAAATGAGTACACATTGTTTCCCGTACTCACGCTACACTTGCTGCACCTTTTAGTGTGCAGATTCTGTCCCTAGCACTAATGTGGTTTGAGGGTTCATCAATCGTTGAGGAGCCTGTCTTGGAGGAGTCAGGGTGAGTTGCTAGCTGATCTATGGCACCGGATTCTTCTTCTTCTTCTTTATTTACTTATTCATGTCTCCTTGTTTTAGACAGTTTATTAACTATTATCTCAGACTTGTATCAGTTTCTTAGTGCTTCTTGTACTAGTGACACCAGGTTTTTGGTGGTTGTACTTATTCCGCATATTTATGATTAAGAATTTAGTTTATGACTCTTAAATGACGTTATTTATTTCTTTACGCATAATATACTTGATAGAATTGGATTAATTGATTGTGGATGGTTCGCCTACCTGGTGGGGGTAGGTGCCTTCACGGCTTTGGAATTTAGGTTAATGGTCTAAGGTCTAAGCTTCTTTGTTTAAATCTCTCACTAGTTGTGAGGACACATTCTCTTATTCGTACATGAGCAGCTGGATGTACGTTGCGCGGTATGGTACGAGATGCATCACTGTGTAATGACGTGAGATCAAGTTCAGATTGCAGCTATGACTTGAAGATTCAATTGAGTTGGGTTGTGATTCATACTCTCTAGTTTGGTGATATCCTTATGAAATGGGAGAGACGGTGCAAACGATTCCATGATAGCCAATTTCAGCAGTTAGTGGCTCGGATGTCGAGGAAGTGCATTTATGGTATAGCAAGTGATGAGAAGAGATTTGACAATTCTAAATGGTACGGTTAGCGAATTAACCATGTGATGAGTGTTGTGGCTTTGAAGACTATGCTTGAGAGGTGTCGGCATATCATCATATTCGCCACGATCCTTTAGCTAAAGCCGCAAACCATTGTCAACCTTGTACCTGTAAAGTACCCCAATTCGAATAATATTTCTTCTACACCTTCCAAAGTCATCTTTAGTACCAAGAATCTGTAGAAAACACGTTGTCACACACCGCAAGTCTAATTATGACTCCCTCTGACCAAAAAAATTTGTACTCACACTGAGCCAATTCTAAGAATTTTCGACAAAAACTAATATTATCCAAGGCAGATTGCGCAAATTTCAAATCCCTTAATTTCGTTTCGACGAGCTGAAACTACTGAGTCAACAGTCATCATCCAATTCCCCACTCCATTATTTTCGCTAAAAATTTTATCCGGCTAGAAATAGGTGTTGCAGGCAGATCATTTTGAAGATCTGTCCAAAAACATTATACAGTTGGAACAAATAGTCAATTTGCAGCCAAAGATATAATAAAAATTATCATAAAATTGATATAAAATTTAGGGTTCTTATATAAGAACCCCATATCTCACAATTCCACATCCATTCACAAGTATACACACCTGCAAAGTCTCAAATCAGAGCAAAAGGGTTCAATATACTTAGGGATCTAGCCTTTGTTGGAACCTTTAACTTATTGAGCTCATTAGTTTAAAATTCAACTTATTTTCTTTTGTTTGTGGCTGAGTTTTGGAGAAAGGATCTTCCAAATCCATTTTTGACCTAGGCTGCACACAGAAAAGGTAAACTTTCTCCCTTTTACTTGTTTTAGTGTTTTTTTTAGTGTTCTTAGTATTTTTTATGTACTTAGTTTAGTTTTTGATTATATGTGTTATGTGTTCATATTAGTTTAGTTTAGTTTAGTTTATCTAATCTAGCTACATGATACATGTTAATTAGTCATTAGCTTGTTTATGGTTAGTTTAGTAGTTTGTACATGCTTAGTTGTTAGTTTAGTTCAGTCATTGGCCTATATAAGCATGCTTATTTAGCTTAAT
>NC_081342.1:29419758-29438317 GCF_029784015.1 Lycium ferocissimum
CCCCCCCCCAATTAGAAATCCTTCGGGGAGTCGGGTAAACCCCGGGCCGGCCCTTTTGCCCCCGCGGGCCTCCTTCCCCCGGGGGCACCCCGGCGGACCCCTAGCGCTGGCGAACCTGAACCGTAAAAGTCTGGTTTTTGACTCTTAACACCCGAAATCCCGAGACTCTCCCGGAACCTCCTCGAGACAAACCAAATATGCAGACACATGTAAAAATGCGCTACGAACTCACTTGCACATTCGAAATTTCCAAAAGAGGTCTCGTTGACCAAGTCAACCCCGAATGGACAAAAACCAGCATTCCAACCACATGACCAAAACGCCCCCAAGACCCTCGAGAACTGAACCAAACACTCAAACAAAATGTATATTCAACGTCTTGAAGCTAATGGAACCAACGAAAATCCCAAAAGAAGCAATTGCCCCCGAAGCTGCCTAAAGTCAACCAAACACTAAAAGGTTACTTAACTTAGTAAATTCGCAAAACAAGCAAAGGGGCGGGTTCACAAGGGCAAAAGCAAGAAAGCAACCAAATGACCTAACGGGTCGTTACAACAAGACCACTAATGCTTATATGTGTGTATCGATGATTTTGATATATTACTCTAGAAAAAATAAAAAATATCTATATTGATTGAGCAATATTTATTAAGTTGGAATCTAGAAATCTAGATCTTTATTAAGTACAATAAATATCAAATATATTATCCCATAATTGTTCTAAAAGCTCCGCTAAATATCAAGGATTTTATATGGTTCTAAAAAAATCGGGCCTTATTTTTCCACAAAATTATCGGCAGTGGCGTGACGGCGGGTGGCATGTGACGCTTCGGCACCATCGTACGATCCCATTTTTCTGATTTCGAGACTTAGAAGTTCATAACTTCGTTATAACCTTCCCCACTACATTATTTCGCTAAAACATTTATCTGGCTAGAAATGGGTGTTGCAGGCAGATCATTTTGAATATCTGGCCAAAAACATTATACATTTGGAACAAATAGTCGATTTGCATCCAAAGAAATAATAAAAAATAACACAAAATTGATGTAAACTGTGTGTGGTAATAGTTAGGAGAAGTAAAAAAAATACATGATTGAAACAAATAAATTTTAACAAATGAAAAATACTCATATTAGTCGATTTTTCATCAATTCATGTGCCCAAAAAAGGTGGATCCACTCTGATTGCTCGATTGACAACGATGAAGCTTTGCAAGCACCAAGAAGGTAATTCACAAGGTCTCAAGTTAACGAGATGCAAGTTAGGGTTGTTGGCCTTCAATAAGAGATCGCGAAGGGGATTATTGTGGTATAAGAACTCAAGACTTGTGAAGATGATTTTGTCACGACCCATTTTAGATAAGTCATACGGGCAATTACCTTTGCCACCTCAGTAGGCGAACCCTTATCCCAACATTTCACAAACGTAAATAAAAATGAAGAAAATAGAAATAACATAAGTCTCACAATAATAATATAAAGTGCGGGAAGTAGTGAAATACAACCCCCGTATCGTGGTCTTGTCATACAAGAGCTTTAATAAACTATAAGTCTAAATAATACATAAAAGTCTCAATTCATGTCTCAGAATAGGAAGTAAGACAATGCAATAAAGAGGAGTCTTTGGTCAGCGAATGTCATTGTGCTCATCCTGAATGGACTCAACAGCAAACTCGGAAAACAACCACGAGGAGATGGAGTGAAACCTGCCAAGTACTCTGCATCCATAAAAGAATGCAAAAAGTGTAGGTCAGTACAAACAACAAGTACTAGTAGGTATCATAGACCGACTAAGACTAGCTAACGTATATAAAGACAATGCAAGAAAGCAAGTAAACAATAGAGTAAAGGCCACCAATGTCCAAATATCAACGAAGCAAGTCCCAATTCAGCCAACACAAGTATCCAAAATACATATCATAGCGTAGGTTATAGCAACTAAGCATAAATGTTCCAAGCTTTAGAATAATCACCCAAGACCAAACTATGACTACAGTATACCGTCCCCATTTAGTCACATACAAGGGTTCCAACACAATCTAAATGACGCTCAACACATATGAGAGACAACAAATTGCAGTAGAAATATATGCCAAGTCTCAGTATATCAACTCCAAATCCATCAATCACATCCATATCACACATCTAAACCCAATTGTGCCAAGTCTCAGAGATTTCAATCACAAATCCATATCATAATCAACCAAGAGAGATGCTAAGATGCAATGCAAGATGTCTATGGTATGTATGCAATGCATATACTCGTGCATATATACTCCGACGACGGAACATCACGTCACGGCAAAGACAACCCATGGGGGACCCGCAAAGTTCATGCACCAGTCACTCCGCACACTGCCCAGAGATGACTCAATATCCAACATGTCTTAGAAGATAAGTGTTCCCATATCATTCACTCCGCACACAGCCCAGAGATGACTCAACATCTAATACAGGCTCTCCGGATATAGCCTAGAGATGACTCAATATCCAATATGGGTCAGACAGATAAGTTTTTCCGTATCAGTAATTTCGCACATAGCCCAGAGATGACTTAATATCCAATATGTCTCGGAAGAATACCGTTCACTCCGCACACAGCCCAGAGGTGACTGGTATCAATATGTCTCAATGCATTTGTATTTACTTCTCATTTCCCATCATCAGTGCCATATCAAGGCAATATCAATATATCATGGAAATGAGTATGAATACAATGCAAGTGTAATATCAATAAACCAAATCGATCCCAAACAGTACCACACATGGGCACACAAGTAATATTATCAATAAGGCTACACAATAAGCCACAACAGATTCACAGTTCTTATCTCAATATCAACAAAGTAAGGTACCACAGTATCATAATCATGATATATAACTAACCACCAATACCCTATATCTCAATGTGGCGACGAGCCAACAAGTACATAGAACAGATAAATCAACAACGCAACGGGGTGTCTAGCCCCTAAATCATACAACAAAGCCCAACCTAAGGCAAAATCCATCCCAAACTTCATACCCAAAGGTTTACATGCATTCTCCAACAATATCATCTAAACATACGCTTCGCTAATCGAAGTCTCACCATAAGGTAAATCGTACCCTACCTGAGAAGGCCAAAAAGCAAACTCAAACTATTAAACCTTAGTCTTGCCCTTCCTTTGTGCCTTGAAGTAATGAAAGTCTAGCCATATCTGAATATGAAATTAGAATCAATAAGAAAATACCCAAATAACCATATTCCTAATCAAGTCCCAAACCTTAACTTATGGAATGGGAAAAACGAGGGAATTCGATGGTCAATCATTAAATTCGTACTCTAGGTGATCAATCCCCATCATCAACTAGCCAATTTAACTCATAGATTAGAAAAATTCAGATTCTAGAAGAAACCTTCAATTTTGGGTATAAACCCTAACTTTGATTTCACAAATTAGGCATTAGAAATGGAGGATTCAAGTTAAAATAGTCATTACCCACCAATTCCATGCTTAATCAAGCTAAATCCACCAATAAATCAAGGTTTTATAATTACAAGTCCGTTAGAGAAGGAAACCCCTAAACCCACTTAGTTCTCATGCTTTTAGGGAGATCCTAATATGACTTAATATTAAACTAGGTGGAATGATGAATCATGATTAAGGAAAGGTGTTAGATGGACTTACCTCAAAGAGTTTTCCCCAAGAATCTCTAGAAAATCTCCCAAAATGCTCTTAGGCCGAATAGGGAAATGAATGGAGGACTTAAGGATTTTATATGAAATTAAATGCAGAAACTAGCCGTTACCAGCTTTAGCGCTTCTGGGACCGCTCCCGTGATCCCTCAGGAAACACAACACACCGCTATAGCGGCAGGGCTAATGCTATAGTGTACCGCTGCCGCGGTACTGGTATCGCTATAGTGGCACACCAGAACCAGCAAATTTCCCAACTTCCATGAACTCAACCCGAAATTTTGACTATCACCTGAGACCATCTGCTCACAAAGCATATAGATAGACATACATAAAAACACACTACAAATGGACTCGTGGCCGATGAATTCTCGACGGAGGTCTCGTTGACCAAGTCAACCTCGATACCTCAAAACTAACTTTCCAACCCAAGTCTCAAAATGTACCCGAGTGCATTAGGAACTGAACCATATATACACACAAGTTTTAAAAGACCATCCAGACCTCTTGGAATCGATGGATTCTCGAAAAAGATCTGTTTACCCAAAAGTCAACTTTGAGTCAACTCTTTGTCGCTTTTAAGCCCAAATTTCCCACAAAATCACCCAAATCATATCCAAACACCTCGAGAAGCGTGTCAATGGTCTCCTCGGGTTAAATATGAGCTAAACAAGCTCGGGAAAGGGTTAAAAGCATCGAAAAAGCAATAACAACCAAGTGGATCGTTACAGATTTCACTAAGTGTTTGTAGAGAATAGCAGAAAAAAGTAAAATTAGGGAGACCTTCTTCTAGCCAAGATCTTTAACTAATGTTGGAGGATTAGCTAAAGAATGGAAGCTTCAAAAGAAAGAAGAATTTGGGCAAGATAACTTTTTTATTAAGAAATTTTTTTTTGAATTGACTTGTTTTGTAAATGCAGAAGACCACTGATACTTATATGTGTCTTAAGCGATTATTTCAAGACATTACTCTAGAAAACATAGAAAATATCTATATTTTTTGAGCAATATTTATTATGTTGGAATCTAGAAATCTAGATATTTATTAAGTACAATATATATCAAACATATTATCCCATAATTGTTCTAAAAGCTCCGCTAAATATCAAGGATTTTATGTAGTTCTAAAAAATCAATCTTATTTTTCCACAGCCATCGTACGGGCAGTGACGTTCGATGGGTGTCCGACGCTCAACCATCGTACGAGCCCTTTTTCTGGTTTCGAGTCTTCAAAGATTATAACTTCGTTATAACCTTCCCCACTCCATTATTTTCGCTAAAAAGTTTATCCGGCTAGAAATGTGTGTTGCAGGCAGATCATTTTGAAGATCTGGCCAAAAACATTATACAGTTGGAGCAAATAGTCGATTTGCATCCAAAGAAATAATAAAAAATAACACAAAGTTGATGTAAAATGTGTGTCATAATATTAAGGAGAAGTGAAAAAAAAAAACATGATTGAAACTATTAAATTTTAACAATTGAAAAATACTCATATTTGTCAATTTTTCATCAATTCATGCGCCCAAAATGGTGGATCCACTCTGATATCTTGATTGACTACAAAGAAGCTTTGCAAGCACCAAGAAGGTAATTCACAAGGTCTCAAGTTAACGAGATGCAAGTTAGCGTTGTTGGCCTTCAATGGGAGATCAAGAAGGTGATTATTGTGGTAGAAGAACTCAAGACTTGTGAAGATGATTTCGCTAAGTGTTTGTAGAGAATAGCAGAAAAAAGTAAAATTGGGGAGACCTTCTTCTAGCCAAGATCTTTAACTAATGTCGAGTATTAGATAAAGCATGAAAGCTTCGAAAGAAGGAAGAGTTTGGGTAGGATAACTTTGTTATGAAGCAAAACTTTCTTGAATTTACTTGTTTTGTAAATGCAGAAGACCACTTATATGTGGCTGTCAATGATTTCGAGATATTACTATATAAAATGTCGAAAATATCTATATTTATTTAGCAATATTTATTAAGTATGAATCTAGAAATCCAGATATTTATTAAGTACAAACATCGAAAATATCTATATTTATTGAGCAATATTTATTATGTTGAAATCTAGATATTTATTAAGTACAATAAATATCAAAGATATTATCCCATAATTGTTCTAAAAGCTCCGCTAAATATCAAGGATTTTATGTAGTCCTAAAAAATCAATCTTATTTTTCTACAGCCATCAGATGGGCAATGACGTGAGATGGTCGTGCGAAGCTAAGCCATCGAATGATTCCATTTTTTTGAATTCGTGTCTTAAAATTTTATAACTTCCTTATAACCTTCCCCACTCCATTATTTTCGCTAAAAAGTTTATTCGAATAGAAATGGGTGTTACAGGTAGATAATTTTGAAGATCTAGCCAAAAACATTATACAGTTGGAACAAATAGTCGACTTGCATCCAAGGAAATTTAAAAAAAAAAAAAGCACAAAATTGATGAAAAATGTGTGTGGTAATATTAAGGATAAGTAAAAAAATTAAATACATGATTGAAACAAATAAATTTTTACAATTGAAAAATACTCATATTTGTCAATTTTTCATCATTTCATGCGCCCAAAAGAACGTGGATCCACTCTAATAGATTGATTGAAAACGATAAAGTTTTGCAAGCACCAAGAAGGTAATTCACAAGGTCTCAATTTAACGAGATGCAAGTTAGGGTTGGCCTTCAATGGGAGATCAAGAAGGTGATTATTGCGGTAGAAGACTCAAAACTTCTGAAGATGATTTCGCTACGTGTTTGTAGAGAATAGCAACAAAAAAAAAAAAAAAAAAAAAAAAAAAAAAAAATTGGGAGACCTTTGTAACGACCCATTTGGTTGTTATTGTACTTTTGACCCATTTACCCCCGTTGACCCTTTTCCGAGCCCTATTAGTATGATTTTGACCACGGGGATAGGCGACATGCTTCTCGAGGTAATCGGGCGGGTTTTAATGTGAGTTATAAGAATTAGAGCCCTAAACGAAAAACCTTTGACCAATAGATGAGTTTTGGGTAAACGGATCTTTTTCAGAAATTTATCGATTCCCTGAGATTCGGAGGGTCGATTATGACTTGGTGGGTATTAAGTTAGGCTCCTGAGGCATTCGGGAGCATTTTGTACTTGTGGTTGGAAAGTTGGATTTTGGTTGTTGGGGGTTGACCGGGTCAAATAAATGTCCATTGGGAATTTTGAGGCCACGAGTGAGTTCGTAGCATGTTTTTACATATGTGTGCACATCTGTTTTGTATTCGGGAGGTCAAGGGTTGATATCGGGATTTGGTGTTATATCCCGCCTTTTTGCATAATCGGAAAATTCGAAATAATTGTGATTTATGAGAAAGGAGGCCATGTTTGAATTTTTCTGGTAAGTGTGTGGCGGATATGGAAGCTTGAATGTGGAAACACTGGAGAAGGCCTAAGGGCAAAATTGAAATTTTGGAAATTCGTTTCGGAAATTGCAAAACATGATTCATGAAGGATTGGGCCAAAAAAAGAGAAAACAAGGCCCAAAGAGAGGGGTGGCCGGCCATATGGCCTTGGCCCAACCCCAAATAATTAATTATGTGATTAATTATATAAGGGACCTTATCATCTAGAAAATTCAAGAAAAACAAGGAAAATCAAGAACAAGAACAAGGGAGAAAAACGGCAAGAAAAGAAAGAAAAAGAAAGGAAGAAAAAAATTCTTGAGCTCAAATCTTTGGTTCAAAAATCCATCTCTCTTGGAATTACTACTAAGCTCAAGCTCCTCTCCAACATGGTATAATTTTCAAGTCAAGGGAGTGCTTGTTTTGGCAAGAAGAAATTATTGGAGAGGTAAGAATTTCATGTTTTTCTTTCATGTTATGGAAGGTTTATGGATATTAGAATAAGTGGAATGGTATGGAAATCATGGAATTGTGTTTGTGTGTGTGTGTGCCGTGTGTGTGTGTGTGTTGTGTTGGGACCGTGTGCATGTGTATGGTTGTGCATGGAATTGGTGTTGAGTTTTGTGTTATATTTTAGTTGTGATTATTGTGGAATATGAATTGAAAGTGAAAGTAGAATGAATTTGATGGAAGTTGGAAAAATAAGGGTTGGCCGTGTGATATGGAAGTGGAATGGAAATGAATTAATCTTGTTTGATGTGTTAATTGTGTTATTATGGCCTTATGAAGTAGATAAAAGAACAATGGCTTAAGTTCACATGAAGAAAGTTGTTGTTACGTTGTTGTCGGAAAGTATATGATTTTAGTATATATTATGTAATTGAGAACAATGAAGTTGTAAGATGCACATGGTGATTGTTGTAAGTGAAATTGGATGATAAAAAATATGTCGTGAATATTTATGTTGAAATTTGGAGGTTTTGAATGGATTATGATTTTGGTGGAAAACTTGTATATTGTGTATACCTTACGTATGTTTGGTGAAAAACGATATGATATGCCTTCGAATTATGTTGTAGTGATCTTGATAAGTGATGAATGAGAAAATGGTAAGATTGGTTTGGAAGTGTAAGGTCGGAGTGAAAGATGTTATGTTATGCCGGAAAGAAGGCTAGTTAAGCCATATTATGTGTTTTGTGATACTTGTTGTTGTTATTGATGTTGTTGTTGGTTGTTTTGAGCCGAGTTGAATCTCGGGGGTGTCATATTTATAGGGGAGGTGCTGCCGAAATTTCGGTAGTCAAATGCTTAACCAAAGTTGAAATGTTAACTTGCATGAATAGTAACTAGTAAAGATGACCATTTGCGCTTTTGGATGAAACGGAATTGAGATTTGAGGAGCGTAAGGCGCGAGTTCGTATGTAAAGCCTTGCCCTTTTATTCTTTGGCATGTTCTGAGTCTAAGAGGCTTGACAGCGAGCCTCGATGACACTTCTGCTTCTCACAATTTGAGATTGAAATTAGCGAAAAATCCTTCAGTAAGATTGAACCAATTTCTCCTAAGATGACCTATAAGTATGCAACTTCCATAAATGGAGTCGAAACACTTTAAGATGATTATGGACGACTCCCTAAGGTTTATTATCCGTGATTTACGTACTTTACCATGGTTGGGTCCGAGGTGGGCCCACAAAACCCTGATACTCCCGGTATGGCTCAAATTGATCTATTTCTGTCCGTTCTTCATAAGTAACTCTTAATTATGTTTCCGTCCGCTAACTAATGAGTATTATGACCATCTATCTGAATCTTGATATTAGTCCGATATCTGGAACGATTCTGGACACTCTGTTCTGATATAATCTGATTACTCTGATTTGACCTGTTTTCGAACTATTTCCGCTTTTATTAAGTCCGTATGTCGGTCCGTATGCATATGGTTTCTCATTTGTCCGTTCGTGGATGCCTCAACGCTTCCTTCACCGCGCCGGGCCGGGTTCCGTGATTCGTGCACTTCACCGCATTATTCACCGCGTCCCTCGGATGTGCGGGCCGGGATCCGTCCGTATTTGATTATGATCCGATTATGATCCGACTATGTGATATTGCGGGGATGGCGGCCGGATGGCATTTGATCCGATTCTCGTCGTCCACCGCGTCCCGTACTACGAGGGCGGGTTCGTTACCGTGTCCCTTATTAAAGGGCCGGGATCTGTCTGTATCTGATTATGGAATATGTATGTCTGTATATGTATGCATGCATGATCGACTCGATTGCGTATGATTCATGATCACGATTCTCGATTCGATTCGGACTGCGATTCGTCGTCGCTATACATTTGAGATCCGGTTGTCCGAGAGTCCGTCCGTCACAGCACATATCTCTGATCTGTATTGTGCCTCCGTCAGCCGCAATTCCTCAAATCTGACATATTATGATTCTGTCCGTACGCTCTGTAAGTCTGACTCTGCTACGAATCCGATTCTGTCTGTTATGACTTATGTATCCGACTCTGATTATGATTATGTATATTATGTTTCCGCTTTACATACTCGGTACACTTCCGTACTGACCCCCTGTTCTTCGGGGGCTGTGTTACATGCACACAGGTACGGACGCACCGCGTGACCCGCCACCGGTATAGGACATCGCTTGCTTGTTGAAGAGCTCCCTTTGATCCGGAGTCGATACTTTTGGTATATATATCTTCTCGTTATTCATATGTTCGTATATATGACTATTTGGGTACGGCGGGGCCCCGTCCCGTCTTCGATTCTCGTTCGTATGTTAGAGGTCCGTAGACATGTTTGTGAGGTTGTGGGTTACCACCGTTGGTAAGGTAGGTACGTGTGATATGCGACTAATGTCTGTTATAATAGCCTTAACGGCTTATGTACAGGTTTCGAGTATGTATATATATATATATGTTTGTGCGACGTATTTTATATCCGTATGGATTTGTGTATGTTATAATTATTCAGCTATGTCGGTATAGTTAGGTAGGTACGTATATGTGTCCAAGTAGGACACCGCGCGGCCCACGGGGCGGGTCGTGACAAAAGTGGTATCGCAGCGGCAACTAAGTTCTCGGAATGTCGCAGCCGTGTCTAGTAAGTCTTGTTTATCGGTGTGTTGGGCCCCACATCTATAAACACGGAGGCTTCCTTGACATCTAGGATGTTATGTTACCCTTTCTTGGAATCTTAGATCGTGCGATAAGTAGCCGTATTGTTAGGATGGCTTCCTCCCAACGAATTGTTGTGTCTACGCGAGAGGCTCGAAAAGAGCAACAACGCCGATATTTTGGGAAAATTATTTCCGACCCTCTCTCTAAGTGTGATTGTAGATTGACAAAGGATGAAGAGGACGGCTTCGATGACGGGGATGAGGGTGCTAAGAAAGCCCTAGATGTCACCTAGGGCCGAGCAGGCGAGCTTTTCGATTGGACCGATCCTGGAGGGTGCCCGACCCGTCGGAGGACCCGACGATTCCTCCGTCAGTCCGGAGCCGAGGATTCCGCGGAGAGTACTATGATCTGGGATATTTCGGAGGATCCGCGATGACCCCTCCGTAGCTTCTTACCTCCGCGGAGGAGGATAGTTATAGGACGATCCATCGATCCTTCTTCGGGAGACGCAGAGGAGATTTTCGGAGCGCCAATTGTTACGCGAGGGGAGAACCCCGATAGACCCGGCCACCTCGAGAGACCCGGCACGATTCCTCCGCCGGAATTATATACGATCATCCAAATACGATACCCCCCTCCAATTCGTATGGGGGTGATACGGAGGCCGGAGGTAGGGAGCAGACGACGAGATGATGGTTGACACACCGACGGCACAAACGGTAGTCGACCCGAAATTGGTTATTTTATAAGGAGTTTTCTAGAATTTCCTAGTATGATGATATTATCCCTCCGATGAGATGACTCTATGTATAAATCTAGAAACCGGGTCATGGATAATTATGAGTACAAGTGGAAGTAGATGTTGAGAAATTTCATACATATATAAATAATTGTGTAGTTTGGATCGTGGAAGCCACAAGAAAATTTCGAAAAAATTTATTAAGGCGCTCGAACTTCCCTAAATTACGGGCAAAGATCGTGTGGGGCAATTGACGCAATGATATTATCGATATACGCTTCGAGCATAAAAGTTTCGGTAAGTGTCTTTGAGACCCGCAGCGGATGGGTGATGTCACGACCCAACCCCGTAGGCCGCGACTAGTACCCGAGGGACCCGAACACACATATACATCGAATCCCAACACCGGTCTACGCGTACACAAATATCAAATGTAACGTCACACTATCGCAAACACGAATACGTACATACCGCCGCCACGTGTCTCAAATTTATTTTATTTCCGAAAAATTTTGACATTTCCTTTGTTTTTCCGATATCCAAAATAACCCCGCACGCAAAAATACCAACAGAGGCCACACAAGGCCAACAAAACATCATATATATATATACGGCCGACATATGGGAATGGCGGGTCCGCCCAACACACGTCCGAGTCCAACCAAGCCAATCGGGCACAACCCTCGCACGTATATCCACGATGCGGAACGAATGCCGTAATCATATGACGGACAGGGCCCCGCCGTACCCCCCGAATAGACAAATATGTACAACGGGTATATACCAAAATACGGCTCCGTAAAAAGGAGCACTCCAAGACAGGAGAGAGGACACCTACACTCGCGGATCACCAAGGCGTATATCGTACCGCGGGGCATGAAACGCCCCCGAAGAGCGGGGTCAAGTACGGAATATGTACTGAGTTATTTTATAAGGAACAATAAAACATAGTAATAACCGAACAAGGAGCGCGGAAAATGTAGATAAAAATGAACTTTTTGTAAACATATTCAAAGTCCATAGCATACCATATAATATACACACATGTAGGCCGCGGCCGAGAATCCAAATGAGATATCACACACATGCACATACACACATACCGCGCCAAGTATCCGATCAAGAAACCACGCATACCGGGTCAAGTATCCAATTCACACATACCGCGGTCGAGTATCCAGCAAACATCACACGCAATGAACAATTAAATGATTGAGATAACTTCCCGAATTCGATGACAAATATATTTATTAACATCGTAATTGTAGACAAGTTCCGCATTTATCGGAATTATTGACCAAACTACGAAAAATCATTCTTATGTCAAAATTATCAACTTGAAATAGTTAAGATAATTATCTTATAATAGTCGGAGCAATGGTTAAAAGTTTTCTTTAATACAAAAACCAAATAATCCCAATAGGTCATTTAAAAGAAGTCGTGGGCTGCGGTCCCACCTCGGTCAAGTCAAGGTGGCATACATAATTTTTACCGAATATTGAACCCTAAGGAAGCATCCATGAAAGTTTCGAGGCGATCCGAGCTCATTTGAAAAAGTTATGGAAGCGTAAGCATTTTTCCAACAAAAGTAAGGAAAGTACTTCAATTATGTCAATGAATAGTAACCAAAATCAAACTCGGATTTCGTGACCCCCCCGAGGCCGCTATCCAAACCTAGTATACCTAAGACATGCCAAAGGAAAGGTGAGTTTACATACCTTACGCGCGTCTTACGTTTGAAACCCGATTCCCGTTTCTCCAAAATGAATTGGTCACATTTACCAATTGTCACTTGTAAGCTTTAAGGCTAAAATTTGGAAGTAATGCTTGCTTATGGAAATGGCACTTATAAATTTAACATCCCCGAGATTCAACTCGGCCAATTCAACAACACAATACCAACAATAACAATCACCAACAACAATATCCAATTCAAAACACATTCTATCATCAATAGTGCTTTTCTACATAAATTGCCAACATTCATAGTCCTCAAGGTAATCACTTACATGCAATTTAACATTATTATTTATTCATCCAAATACCAATCCGAACTCGCTCCAACGACATTCAAAAGCATTCTAATCAAATCACATAAACGTTCAAACAATCCAACAACTACTCCAATTGACACTCCAAACTCAATACGACATCCATAACACATTTTTAACTTCCAAATTCATTCTTTTCATCAACAATCCACATACTTACAATATCATTTCCATAGGTACAATATTTACATAAAAAGCACATTAAAAGCCAAACGCCCCAAATCATTTACAATCTTCAACTTAGTTCATAAAACTCTCATTTAAAGCATGACATTCGTAACGGCGACAATCAAACTACTGCATAAAATTATTACATTCTTGTCACACATAATGACCCATTTTCGGCCACACCATGCACACACCATATTAATGATTCTCTTCCATTTCATCACACTACAACAACCAAACATGCTAGAATAGAATTGTTCAACACTTCTAACACCACATACATATACACAGCCACACCTACACCACACGGCCTCACTTTCTACACACCATATTTCATGACTTTCATCCATTTTAGCATACTACAACATACACACATCATTCATAACACATAAAACAAGCTTAATTCTTACCTTTCTTCTTCAACTTCCAACTTGCCTAGGGTTGTCAAATGTTGAAAACGAATGGCCTATCGCCCCAAACAACAACTCCACGTCGATGAGGACCCTTCAATTAGTGGTTTTACTAGGATGAAATAATTTTGGAAGGACAAATTTTTGGTCTTGAATTTTTTTTTTCTTGGCCGAATATGGTGGCCTTTTTCACCTTCTTGTTCTTCTTTTTTCTAAGTGTTTTTGATTAAGAGAGATGACTAATAAGTCATCTTTTATGCTCCAACTTGAAGAATCCAAGTGTCCATGGGTTGGACTAATTAAATTGTGCCAAACCATGTGTGGGACCCACTTGACCTCATGGATGATCTCATGGATTTTTTCTTGAATTTTCATCTTTCCAAATTCTCTAAGTCCCCATTTTTTCAAATTTCAATTTTGCCTTAGCCTTTCTCGATATTTCCACAAGCCATTTTGTGAATTTCCACTTTTACCCCTAACCTTTCTTAATATTTCCGCATTAATACTTTCATATGCAACTCATGTAAGTTTAACAAAATCAATATGTAGCATTGCCCTTGTCTCCGACAAACTATCCGAATGTGCGAACTCACGATATAACATGACCGAAAAGAATTCGTCACAAATATGGATATGGAGACTAAATGAGAAATTGAGGCAACTTAAGTGGAATTTGAGTATGTGGAGTGAATGGCGATTGGAAATGTTTGTAAGTAGAATGACAAGGAAATATCAAGTATAATAAAAGTTTCTATCGCGATTCTCGTGCCAAATTTCGTGTCCGACAATAAAGCTCCGGATACTTCGTGCTCGATTTTGATTATGGTACGTCCGACTCCGATTATAATTCTGTCCGCTATACTTTGGCACGTTTGATTTTGACTTCAAATCGATTTATATCCGATTATATGGACCCGTTCGGATGTATTTCGTATGTCCGCCCTCGATCGTGGATCCGTCCGACATTCCGTACATTCGCGAATCCGTCCGGATATGATACTCCGACTCGATTTCAAATCGGTCCGATAAATTTCTATACGTCTGGCTCCGAATTTGAATTCGCTTAAGATAATCGTCGGAATATGATTCTGTCTGTCGTACTTTTGTACTCCTGACTCCGGATATGACTCCGTCTGACGTCCGTTTGATCTTCTGGTTCTGGTTAAAATTCTATCTGCCGTATATCCGATTTAAGACGGTACGAACAACCCTAACAAGGTGATATCGAGGGAAGATGGATGAAGTTAGAAAATGAAGGCCTTTACAAGTTCTTCGATTAAGTGCAAGTATGTAGATGGCAAGAAGACCTCCCCGACCGATTTTGATTTACCATGAGTTGAATTAACATTCGAGGACGAATGTTTTAAAAGCGGGGGGGAGGATGTTATATCCCACCATTTTTGCATAATCGGAAAATTTGAAATAATTGTGATTTATGAGAAAGGAGGCCATGTTTGAATTTTTCCTAGGTATGTGTGGCGGATTGTGGAAGTTTGAATGTGGAAACAATGGAGAAGGCCTAAGGGCAAAATTGGAATTTTGGAAATTCGTTTCGGAAATTGCAAAACATGATTCATGAAGGATTGGGCCAAAAAAAAAAAAGAGAAAAACAAGGCCCAAAAGAGAGGGGTGGCCGGCCATATGGCCTTGGCCCAACCCCAAATAATTAATCATGTGATTAATTATATAAGGGACCTTATCATCTAGAAAATTCAAGAAAAACAAAGGAAAATCAAGAACAAGAACAAGGGAGAAAAACGGCCAAGAAAAGAAAGAAAAAGAAAGGAAGAAAAAAATTCTTGGAGCTCAAATCTTTGGTTCAAAAATCCATCTCTCTTGGAATTACTACTAAGCTCAAGCTCCTCTCCAACATGGTATAATTTTCAAGTCAAGGGAGTGCTTGTTTTGGCAAGAAGAAATTATTGGAGAGGTAAGAATTTCATGTTTTTCTTTCATGTTATGGAAGGTTTATGGATATTAGAATAAGTGGAATGGTATGGAAATCATGGAATTGTGTTTGTGTGTGTGTGTGCCGTGTGGTGTGTGTGTGTTGTGTTGGGACCGTGTGCATGTGTATGGTTGTGCATGGAATTGGTGTTGAGTTTTGTGTTATATTTTAGTTGTGATTATTGTGGAATATGAATTGAAAGTGAAAGTAGAATGAATTTGATGGAAGTTGGAAAAATAAGGGTTGGCCGTGTGATATGGAAGGAAAAATGAAAATGAATTAATTTTGCTTGATGTGTCGATTGTGTTATTATGGCCTTATGAAGTAGATAAAAGAACAATGGCTTAAGTTCACATGAAGAAAGTTGTTGTTACGTTGTTGTCGGAAAGTATATGATTTTAGTATATATTATGTAATTGAGAACAATGAAGTTGTAAGATGCACATGGTGATTGTTGTAAGTGAAATTGGATGATAAAAATATGTCGTGAATATTTATGTTGAAATTTGGAGGTTTTGAATGGATTATGATTTTGGTGGAAAACTTTTATATTGTGTATACCTTATGTATGTTTGGTGAAAAACGATATGATATGCCTTCGAATTATGTTGTAGTGATCTTGATAAGTGATGAATGAGAAAATGGCAAGATTGGTTTGGAAGTGTAAGGTCGGAGTGAAAAATGTTATGTTATGCCGGAAAGAAGGCTAGTTAAGCCATATTATGTGTTTTGTGATACTTGTTGTTGTTATTGATGTTGTTGTTGGTTGTTTTGAGCCGAGTTGAATCTCGGGAGTGTCATATTTATAGGGGAGGTGCTGCCGAAATTTCGGTAGTCAAATGCTTAACCAATGTTGAAATGTTAACTTGCATGAATAGTAACTAGTAAAGGTGACCATTTAGCTTTTGGATGAAACGAGAATTGAGATTTGAGGAGCGTAAGGCGCAGCTCAGGTATGTAAAGCCTTGCCCTTTTTTCTTAGGCATGTTCTCAGTCTAAGAGGCTTGAAGCGAGCCTTGATTGCACTTCGTGACTCACAATCCAAGATTGAAAATAGCGAAAAATCATTCAAGAAGATTGAACCAATTTCTCTAAATTGACCTATAAGTATGCAACTTCCATAAATGGAGTCGAAACACTTTAAGATGATTATGGACGACTCCCTAAGGTTTATTATCCATAATTTACGTATTTTACTATGGTTGGGTCCGAGGTGGGCCCACAAAACCCTGATACTCCCGGTATGACTCAAATTGATCTATTTCTGCCCGTTCTTCATAAGTAACTCTTAATTATGTTTCCGTCCGCTAACTAATGAGTATTATGACCATCTATCTGAATCTTGATATTAGTCTAATATCCGGAACGATTCGGACACTCGTTCGATATAATCCGATTATTCGATTCGACTCCGTTTTCTCGAACTATTTCCGTTTTATTAAGTCCGTATGTCGGCCGTATGCATATGGTTTCTCATTTGTCCGTTCGTGGATGCCTCAACGCTTCCTTCATCGCGCCCGGCCAGGTTCGTGATTCGTGCACTTCACCGCATTATTCACCGCGTCCCTCGGATGTGTGGGCCGGGATCCGTCCGTATTTGATTATGATCCGATTATGATCTCGACTATGTGATATTACGGGGATGGCGGCCGGATGGCATTTGATCTCGATTCTCGTCCACCGCGTCCCGTACTACGGGGCCGGGCTCGTTACCGCGTCCCTTATTAAAGGGCCGGGATCGTCCGTATCCGATTATGGAATATGTATGTACGTATATGCTTCGACTGCATGATCAAATGATCTGAAATTCGATTCGGACTGCGATTCCGAACCTCGATTCGCTATACATTTGAGATCCGGCCCGTTCGAGAGTCCGTAAATCACATTTCCGTATCTACGATCCGTATTGTGCCTCCGCGCGGCCCGCAATTCCTCAAATTTGACATATTATGATTCCGTCCGTACGCTCGTAAGTCCGATCGCTACGAATCCGATTCTCGTCTCGTTATGACTTATGTATCCGACTCGATTATGATTATGTATATTATGTTTCGCTTTTACATACTCGGTACATTTCCGCATCGACCCCCGTTCTTCGGGGGCCGCGTTACATGCCCGCACGTACGCACCGCGAGATACGCCACCGGTCTAGGACATCGCCGTCGTTGGGAGAGCTCCCTTTGATCCGAGTCGATACTTTTGGTATATATCTTCTCGTTGTTCATATGTTCCGTATATATGACTATTTGGGCACGGGCGGGGCCCGTCCCGTCTTCTCGATTCTCGTTCCGTATGTTAGAGGCCGTAGACATGTTTGTGGGCCGTGGGTTGTCACTGGTAAGTGAGCACGAGTCCGCGATCCGAGTAATTCCGTTTGTTGATGATAGCCTTAACGGCTTATGTACAAACAGTATGTATATATATATATATATGTTCGTGCGATGTATTTTATATCGGTATGAATTTATGTATGCCTAGACGGAATTTAGCTATTCTGCATGCCGTATCTGTCAGTAGTACGTACGTGTCCAAGCAGGGACACCGCCGCGGCCCACTGGGGGTACGTGACATTTGGGGTGGAACTTGGTGAAAACCAGAATTCTGCTAGTCTCTGGTGTCTCACCCTAGCGAGACCGTTACGCCTCAATGGATTCACCTCAATGAGGCTTGGTCCACAGGCATGAATCCCTACCACTTTATTGAGATCCGCCTCAGCGAATGGTTCTCCTCCGAGGCTAGTCCGCGGAACCGAAACCTCTTCCGCTGGAGCAAAAATCGT
This sequence comes from Lycium ferocissimum, assembly GCF_029784015.1. Lineage (NCBI taxonomy): Eukaryota > Viridiplantae > Streptophyta > Magnoliopsida > Solanales > Solanaceae > Lycium > Lycium ferocissimum. The sequence continues at coordinate 29,438,023 of NC_081342.1, forward strand.
TGTACCAGAATCATTAAATGTCCTAATTTGAACCATTTTTTTCCCATTCCGAAAATTAATTCTCTAAGTGTCTCAAGGTTGACCTGAAGAGTGTTCAGAGTTGATTCATCTTAGGCCAAGTTTCCTTCACCTTGTTCTTGTTTTTTTTTTTTTCCAGCTAAAAGGATCACACAGCCAGAGCTGGTGATGTTTTATTAAAAAAAGGGGATATGTACACAAAGAGTTACAGAACAAAATTAAAGAATCAAACTAGCCTAACTAAGAAAAGAGAAAAAAGAAACAAATAGAAACAAAA
>NC_081342.1:29438417-29466573 GCF_029784015.1 Lycium ferocissimum
TTATGCATTTTCGGAGTGAACTTTGAGGCAAGGCTGAATGCTGATTACAAGTAATATTTTTCTTGTCACCGGTCAGTTATAGCCTTATTTGATCCGGGTTCTACTTATTCATATGTGTCTACTTATTTGGAATCGGGTCTAGATATGATGTGTGAGTCTCTTGATGTTCGTATTTATGTTTCTACTCTGGTGGAAGAGTCCGTAGTGGTGGATCGGGTGTACCGATCCTGTGTAGTCACTATGATAGGTTATGAGCCTTGGGTTAATTTGATGATTCTAGATATGACGGGCTTTAATGTTATTTTGGGCATGAATTGGTTATCACCGTGCCATGCAATCTTGGATTGTCATGCTAAGATAGTTACTTTAGCCATGCCTGGATTCCTAGGTTTGAATGGAAGGGTATGGTTAGTCCCGCGCCTAAGCAGATAGTGTCATTTCTTAAGGCGCGTCGAATGGTTGAGAAAGGGTGTCTAGCTTATCTTGCTTATATTTGTGATACCAGTGCCGAGAGTCCTCCACTTGAGTCGGTACCCGTTGTGAGAGAGTTTCCTGAGGTGTTCCCTACGGATCTTCCTGGTATTCCTCCAGACCGGGATATTGATTTCCATATTGATGTTGAGCAAGCACGTGCCCATTTCTATTCCTCAACGATGGCTCCCCGTCGAAGGAATTGAATGAACAGCTGCAAAATTTATTGAGCAAAGGGTTTATTCATCCTAGTGTGTCCCACTGGGGTGCATCGGTATTGTTTGTGAAGAAGAAGGATAGATCCAAGAGGATTTGCATTGATTATAGGCAGTTGAATAAGGTCACCATTAAGAACAAGTATTTACATTCCCAGGATTGATGACCTGTTTGACCAGCTTCAGGGAGCGTCAATCTTTTCCAACATTGACTTGAGACCCGGAGATCATCAGCTTAAGATTCGGACATAGGATATTCCTAAGACAACATTTCGTACTTGTTATGATCATTATGAGTTTTTGGTTATCTCCTTTAGGTTGACTAATGCCCCTGTAGAGTTTATGGAGTTGATGAATAATGTCTTTCGACCGTATTTGGACTCCTTTGTGATCTTATTCAACGACGATATCTTGATCTACTCTAGGAGTAGGGAGGAGCACAAGAGGCATTTTAGGATTGTTCTTGAGACTTTGAGGGAGAAGAGGCTTTATCCTAAGTTCTCCAAGTGAGATTTTTGACTTAGTTCTATGGCATTTTTGGGACACATAGTGTCCCAGGATGGTATCATAATTGACCCACAGAAGAACGACGTTGTTCGTGATTGGGGCCGGCTTACTACAGTTTCAGAGGTTCAGAGCTTTGTTGGTTTGGCTAGTTACTATCGATGATTCATTGAGGGATTTTCTGCTATAGCATCTCCCCTTACGCATTGACCCAAAAGGCTATTCCTTTTCAGGGGTAAGATGAGTGTGAGGTAAAATTCTAAAAGCTCAAGGCCTTGTTGACTTCGGCTCCCATTTTGACTCTTTCTGTGGAGGGGAAGGGTTTAACCGTGTATTGTGATGCTTTGAGGTTGGGTCTTGGTTGTGTTCCCATGCAAGCTTCCAGGCATTTGAAGGTTGACGAGAAGAACTACCACGTTCATGACTTAGAGTTAGCGGCGGTAGTGTTTGCTTTGAAGATTTAGAGACACCATCTCTATGGCGTGCATTGCGAGGTTTTCACAGATCATAAGAGTCTTCAGCATATATTCAACCAAAAGGATCTGAACATGAGGTAGCTAAGATGGTTAGAGTTACTCAAGGATTATGGTATGTCTATCCTTTATCATACCGGCAAGGCCAATGTGGTCGCTGATGCCTTCTGAGTCAGCCTTGTCAAAGGCGCTGAAATCGAAGCAAATTTCTCTACGAATCTCATGTAATAACCGGCCAATCCCGAAGTTACGCACCAAAGTCGGCGTCGTAGGTCTAGGCCAATTCTTCACGGCCTCAATCTTCCGGGTATCCACCCGGATGCCATCACTCCAATATGTCCCGTAAAATGCCACCGAATTCGACCGAATTCACACTTAGAAAATTTAGCATATAATTTTTGGTGCCGGAGTGCGCCAAGTACCGTCCTCAAATGGTCTGCATGCTCTGCTTCTGACCGAGAATAAACTAGAATATCATCGATAAATACAATCACAAACATATCCAAGAAGCGGCCCGAATACCCGATTCATCGTGTCCATAAATACTTTGGGGGCATTAGTCGCCCAAAAGACATCACTCGAATTCATAGTGATAATCAATACACATCCACGACGCCGTCTTTCTTTCTCACGAATGTATCGTCTTGGGAAATAAACTCTCTTATCGTACCCAGGAAGAGAGATAGCCCTGACCGTAGGTCTATCTCTCGAGAAACACTGGTGCTCTAAATCATCAAACAAATCTTTCGATCATTTTTCTTGGGGTAGGGGATATTTATTCTCGATGGTTACCTTATTTCTGGAAACGGATAATCAATACACATAACAAGAAGTAGCCGTCTACCCGTTCTTTCTCACAACATAATTCCGCTCCCCTTACGGTGATGTGGCCTAATAAAGCCAATCTTATCTAATAAGTCTCAAATGTGTAGCTACCTCAAAGGGCTGTCGCTCCTTCAATTCTTATTACTTTAAGGGGCGAAATATACGAATCGAGGAATAGAGATCCCGAGAGGCCGAGTATCCGGCAACAAATCAATAGCAAACTCTATCTCCCGCTCGGGGGAAGACCCGGAAGCTCATCTTCGAGGATGAAAAACATCTAAGAACTCATTAACCATGAGACGGCCGTGACGCACCGGTCGCGCACAAGAGTCGGTGCCTCCCAAAGGGGGAACACTCTAAATCATGAACACGGATCCGATGATAAATATACCCCTTTCGATCATTTTTCTTGCCTCGAGGTGTGAAATAAACTTACCCCTCGGTGATCGCTATATTACACCGCCCACTCTATGACCGGCTCCCCTGGAAATTGGAAACGGACTATCTTCTTTTGACAATCAACATTAGCATAACAAGAAGCTAGCCAATCCATACCCATAATCACCTCGAACATATGTCGGCGCATGTCTAACTCTACCAAATCGGCCTTAGTACAACGGCCACGGATAATCACCGAACAATCTCTATACGGTGGGAGGGCACCTCGCCTCGGCTATACGTGTACATCCCAAGTTGGTGTAGCTACCTCAAAGTGGCACTAATCAATCGGGTTTTCGCATCTATCTCAACTTTATTAGCAACAAGGGAGAAAATATGATAATGTAGAACGCGGTCTACACGATCAATCAACAAGTGCATACACATCTCGAGAGAGAAAAGAATATACCGCTGGGTGACGACATTAGCCGCGACGCCTCGGTCGATTCATCCAATGTTCCCTCCTGGCCGTAAAAAAATGCGGCACAACGGCTCGAAGGACGAGCCCTAGTAACCAGGAACTCCACCACGACCCCCGCCTCGGCTTCGCCGATAACATTCGGCATACCCCCGATAACCCGCGAGACGATCTAAGATACCGAGGATGAAGATGAACCACCGATAAACAAGAGTAGGGCAGGACATTCCGCGCCGCACGACTCGTCACGCACCACCTCTAACCGAATTGGGACCCAATATCTCAATCACAAATTCGATCGCCCGACTTTACTGCATAAATGTAAGCACGCTCGCCAGTGCAAACACGAAAACACTCTCCGTTAGGGCTATCAAATGGCGCATCTCCCACAAATGCAAGGAACACGGCGAGGTCCGGGTGGTCTCATACGACTAACTTAAGGAACCTCTCGTCCGACCGTTGAGCCCGAAAACGGAATCATAAGATGGGACAAGGCCCCGCTTTTGCCCCCGAACAAATATATATCCTGCACCGAATATATATCCGATCTCCTGGGCCGGCACTAAACTGCGACCAGGGTGTGTGCCCCGTGCGTCCGTACCGCGTACGAAACGAGCCCCCGAAGAAAGGGCTCGATTTAAATATGTACGATGCAAGCGTAAAATATAGTATACTCGGTCGTAATCGCCGCCGAGGCATTTCCAAAATATCAAAATGTTACTTTCAAAATATCGTAACTCATTTTTACGAGTAAAATACCCGGACGATCGATAGCCATAACTCGAGATTCCGGCCGAAAGGCCCGTATCCCCGTCATCAATCATACCTATCTAGCCGGCGGCCCCCCGCGTCCGTCCTCCTCTGCCACGCCCGGGCGGGGCACACGTATACGGCGAAAGATATCCACACGGCCGGGAATCGCGAAATCCCAACACCAAAAATATAAATAAGATAGTCATATTTGAAGTTAACAAATTTTCTTTAGGAAAAGGTCGAAATTACAAAAGACGGCCATTTGGACAGTGTATATATCGCGCGTCCATAGGCCAAAATCTCAAGGCAATCCGATATCGTAGGTTATGGGCTTTGTGTCTTTGCATATCCGAATAAACTCTTTAAAAAAATCGAATCGAACTCTAAACAAAGGATCTTAACATCCCCGAATATCGAAACAACCGCCCTGCGAGAATAGGAGTTCGTGTCATATCGTCCATTTTTAACGGCATCAAAGAAAATTGGATATTTTACATACCTCGCTCTCCAATATGATCCAAATCCATGCTAAATGGATGCCTAAGGTATACAAATAAGCCATAAGATGCCAAACATTAGCTAGAGACTCATTTAATTCCCCCCCGTAAATTTGGGCCGGGAGGCCAGAATTTATGGGCAAATTAATCAACAACAACAACAACAACCGACCTCATCAATAACCGCTGAAGACAATATAACATTAATAAGTTACATCGTCAACAACATTCATAAATTCAATTCAACATCTCAACCGATCTTACTAGTGTGATGGGCAAGCACTAATCAATAGCGAACCCGCCGACTCTTATTACATACGGATGAACTAGTCCTTATTCAATAGGGTCCTCTCGTAGTAAGGCTTTGACCCGAAAAAAAACTCGTGGCCCACAAAGTAGAAAATCACGAGCCCCGTGGATCTGAGGCGCCGCGCATGCCTACACGATCATCCCCTCGCTCCCCTTCGGACAAGACATCATGGCATGGACGTCGTCCCGCTACCAACCGAGTCAATAATCCGGACCATCTTCTAGTGTAACTTTGCCGCATCCGTCCCCGGCCGAAGAAGAGGGCCGGAGCTATGTATTGAGCATGTACATCGGTGCCGCATAGGGAGCATGGCAATGGAGCCATATCGTGAGATCGAATGCCGTACATATGTCGCTCCATAATCCTCCGATCGGCGGCGTGCCCAGCATGAACTAGTCATATGGAGGCACAATATGGCTCGCCCACGCCATATCCGGGCACGAGCCCTAGTAGTCATTCGGGCTCGCTAGTCTCACCAATACGTATCCCATCCCCCTTGCCCTTCATCGGGCAACTATGGCCTCCTCGAGGCATCTCCGAAAGCATAACAATCATGGTCGTCATGTCTGAGAAAAGTCAACCCGATAACACGGAGAATAACATAAGAGCACGATCTAAGATCGAAGAAAAGATGACATCCTAAATGTCCATATCGTAGCCTCTCATCTTCATTTTATAGATACGGTGCACAACACACCGATAAACAAGACTTTACATTTAGACACGAAAATCATGCCGTGGACATTCCGAGGACGAACCGCTGAGATCGGAATGATGTCACGACCCAACCCCGAAAATAAACCGTGACTATAGTGCCCGAATTGGGCACCCAAACACAATCACAAATCCGAATCGCAAACCGATGGCTTATGCAAGTTCGACAAAAATGTCCTGAATGAATGCGTCTCGCATTATATCACACGTATTCGCAAATCTAAGACATATCAAACAGGTAAACCGTATATATATATATATATCAAAGCCGGCAAGGCTATCAAATGGCGCATCTAAGAGTAAATTCCCAAAACATATACAAATGCAATTTCCCCCGACGAGGATTCTAACTCGGCCCAACGGCGAACCGGGATCGCAATATCAACGACAATGCCAACATATATCATACAAACACATATTCCGTCAATTCAATTCAATGGGCATAACCCACATACATATCCACATTATGGAATCCACAATACAACAACCAAGATATACAACTTCCAATCATAAGACGGGACAAGGCCCCGCCATTACAACGACAACCCCGAACAAATATATATCCAAATGCAACGAACGAATATATATACCAAAATATGGCTCCCGAACAAGGGAGCTACTCCAAACCAGAAAGCAAAGGGTGTCCTTAAACCGGTGGATCACCAACACGTGCGTCCGTACCGCGGGATGAAACTTTTTTTTCCATTTTGGCTCCACCGAAGAATTGTAACTTTGCAAGGGGTCGTATGAAATATGTTGTAGAGTACCTGCAAAAGCTAGAAATGTAGTATACAACCGAGTCGTAATCGGAACCTCTCTTTCTTTTTCTTTGTTTTTTGTTCTTTCTTATTCTTGAATTAAAAGATGAAAGTATATATGCATTTCCAAAATATCAAAATGTTACTTTTCAAAATATAAATCATGCATGAATTTTCCAAATAAAATATGGTCGCCCGTCCATATATTCGTCGATGGCGCCATAACACACACACAACGCCGTAAAGTTTCAAATCTCCGTATCCCCGTCACATATCATACACAAGCATATCGCTTTATACACAATATAACACCAAATATAATATTCCTAACAGCGATTAAAATTATTTAGAACCATAAACACAAGATAACACCGGAGTATATCATAATGCGCGCGACAAAATAACCGGCCGAGACTACGAAAGATATAATGTTCAATGCACGAGCGGAGTCGCGAGGAATCATATGCATAAAATCCTTTGTCGAAATCCAAAATATAAATAAGATAGTCATATTTGAAGTCGGAATAATAATTACAACATTTTCTTTCAAAAGTTGTCGAAATTACATAAAGGAACGTCGCGGGACCCACGGACGAGTGTAGACCCGAGCTGGGCCCGCCTATGGAAAACATACTCATTTAACATCATACAACCTTCTACGAAAATCTCAAGGCAATCCGAGCTTTTTCGTCACTTTGAAAGTTATGGGCGTTTGTAGTTTTTGAATCGTTAAAGAATAAACTATTGAAAAAAATCAAACTTTCTTTTTTGCAACCTTTATGCATCAATAATTCCAAGGACAAAGGATCAATATATATATATATATATATATATATATGAATATCAAGAAACAAGTGCGTATCATAGACATGCTCTTCGGATTGCGAGAATAGAGTTTTCTCGAAGTTCGTGTCATAGCCTATTTTTAACTAAGGCATGCCAAAAAAGAAGGTTGAATTTTACATACCTCAAACGCTCTCAATATGATCCAAACTCAAGCTAAATCCAACCTACGTCTCGGGATGCCCAAGGTATACAAATAAGCCATAAGATGCCAAACATTAGCTAGAGACATTTTGGGCATTTAATTCCAAATTTGCCCTTAATTCTACAGAAATTTGGGCAGCATTTCCCCTGTAAATAGGCCACCCCGAGAATTTAACTCGGCCAAATTAATCAACAACAACAACAACAACCAACCTAGCAACATCAATAACCAATCCGGAAGACAATATAACATTAATAAGCCCCTTTTCCATCATTCAACAACATTCATAAATTCAATTCAACGGTGTCACACCCCGATCTTACTAGGGTGTGATGGGCACCCGACCCCGTAACCGGAGCCGAGCGAACCCACCGACTCTTATTACATACGTAATCTCTTTAAACTTCTACATCAATAGGAAGTGGAAAACGTAGTAAGGCTATTAAATCTTTTTTTTTTTTTTGAAAAACAACATCTGGCTGTGTGAAATCTGTAACACAAAATATAAGGACACATCGACTGACGGAGCCACTGACAGACTGACTCCCAATACCCACGACTCTGTCTGCAAAGTCTCTAACCGACAAACATCATGGCACCTATGCCGACTCGGCTACACCCGGACAAACGGAGTTCGCCAACTTCGTCGAACCATCTTCTATGCTAACTTCGCATCATCCGGGTGTACCGCGCGGTATGAAACGCGCCCCCCGAAGAAGAGGGTATATATATATATATGTATGAGCATGTAGGAGTAGCAACATAGTAAGAGATATAAGCATGAACAATAAAGAGATATCATATCGTGAGATAAAGGAATAACCCGTACATATGAACAATATTCGCATGGAAACATAGAACATATCATCGGATATCCCATATGAGTGCCCCGAGGGCGGATGATATGCATGCTTATCCGGTCATATGGTATCATGGCGTCTATATATATAGAAAATAGCCCACATTGCGCCGAAATACTCCGGCCGCCCATTTAACCATAAATATATACATACATCCCGCGTCCGGATGATAATCACCGACTGTGTGGCAATGAAACATGTTTTCCTTCCCATTTCCCCCATGTATACATGTATCCCATCCCCCCAACCCATATACATATATATCAGTATGGCATGCATGAGAGCCCAAAGAAAGTCATGTATATCGGAGTGACGTAAGGTCGGAAACCTCCGATTACATTATGGAATAATCATGGTCGTCATGTCTCACCTTGAAGGAACGATAATCATAAGGCGAGACTACCAACGGAGAATAACATTAAGAGAACATGGAACATATCATATCGCATCATTTTATATCATATCATATCATCTCATATCATAGCATGTCGTGTCATATCATGTCATGTCATGTCGTGTCATAGACATTTTCTCATATCTGACATCTTCATTGTCATCATAGAATCATAGTCATTGCTCTAGTCATGAAAACTTTCAAAACCGTACAACTTGGATTTGGAGAAAAATGAATATTTTGGAAAACATTTAGGAACTTTTATGAAGAAAATCATGCCTTGGAATCGAGGGATTAGTTAAAACGACTATTATTTAGTAGTCGGAATGATGTCCAAAAGTTTCCTTTAACTGTAATGCGAAAATAAACCAAATGGAGCCATAGGAAGAAATTAGGGAATAGTGGGCTCACCTCGAGTCAAATGAGGCGGCGTACACAATTTACGTATAATACGCTTCATGACATGACTTATGAGAGTCTTAGGGTAAACGGATCCTATTCATGCAAGTTCTAGGTGTTTAGACAATTCTTTCAACTATTCATAAGCATTTAATTCAATTCTACCGAATGAATAGTAGTCAAATTCAAGCTCGGATTTCTAGAATTAGAGTGGTCCCCGAGACACGTATTCAAGCCTATTACATCTAAGACATGCCAAAGGAAGAAGAGGTAAAACCTTACATACCTTTTTCTGCCTCTTACGCTACTCCAAATTCCAGTTCCAAGTTCGCCAAAATCTACAATTTGGTCACATTTACCAAATGTTAACTTGAGCATCTAAGAGTAAATTCTCAAAGTAACACTTGTCTACCAAAATTTCGGCAGCATTTCCCCTGTAAATGCGCCATCCCCGAGATTCTAACTCGGCCCAATTCAACCACAACAACCCGAGAATGGAACTCGGCCACAATATCAACGACAATGCCAACAATCTTGCTAACAACATTCCATTCATATTCAATTCGATTCAATTCAATTCAATTCAATTTAATTTACTACTCCATCTCTAACCATATTAAGTCCTCATTTTTCATTATGGAATCCACAATACAACAACCAAGATATATCGAATAAAATTAATTCATCACTTCCACATACACTACTATATTCGGCCATCATACTACATGCATATGTTCATGCATTTTTCATCCGTTTCTATACATTACAACGACAACCAACACTAGGAACAATTAATTCATTCTCTTTCACATCATGCAACAGCCATACGGCCACAACATACAACATTCATGTTCCATGCGTTTTCATTCATTTCTATACATTACACCAACAACCAAAAGACTAAATAAAACTTGTCCATCATCACTACACAATGCCATACATACACGGCCACCATGCAAATTCCATATCCTCATGAATTTCATTCATTTTTTTCCATATCACAACATACACAAACATCCATAATATATAAAAGAGGATGAATTCTTACTTTTTTTTTCCTTTAGCTCCACACTTGACTAGAATTGTAACTTTGCAAGAATATGGGTTCTACTTGCTCCAACAACTCTTCCATGTTGTAGAGGACCTCCAAATGAGCTAGAATATTAGAAGGAAATAATTTTTCCTCATTAATTTTCCATGGCTAGATTTTTCTAGCCATGGCCGAACCTCCCTACCTCTCTTTTCTTTTTCTTTTGTTTTTGTTCTTTCTTCCAATTCTTGAATTAAAAGATGACATCCCATATATATATACATGTCTTCCACCAATTTTCCATATTTATAAATAAGTCCCTCAAAATATGGATATAGACACATAATTCCCCTTTCCTCCATTTCTCTAGAATTTTCTTTTCTTTTCTTGAATTTTCCTTAAAATAAAAGATGACTTAGTTAAGTGTTGCCATGTACACTTTGGTCCATATATTCTTCACATGACCATAAAGAGTGGGGCCCACATAGCCACACACACACACACACATTGCACGGCCACAATGGCCCTCCAAGAACTTTCTTGAACATCTTGTGAATTTACCATTTTGCCCCTAGTCTTTCACATTATTTTCATTGACCATTTGCAAAATTCTCTTTTTACCCTTGGCCTTTCTCAATATTTCCATACCACCAATGTCTATAAATAATATTCCTAACAACTCGTTCATTAAAATTATTTAGAACATAGTCTTGTCCTTAGCTTTTCACCATTGGCTCACAATATCCGAACGTATGAAATACGGGCTATAACATCCTCCCCCCCTTTAGAACATTCGTCCTCGAATGTTCAATTGACCTTATGGGCGTGATAATACTCCGGGAGGGTTCCTTTTATAGCTGCTCTTTCCTTCATGCCCATTCCTTATCCTTTTACCTTATTTTCCTTATAATCGAACTCCTTGACCTTTTCATGAGTCCTTTTTTCCTTGTCATAGGTTTTTCTAACTCATTGTGTCACCTCATCATCCTTGTTCTTTCCGGGTCCTTTCTTTTCCATTATTGTCTTATCACCGCACCTTAACGGAAGCCATGTCTTAGTACGTAATCTTTACTTAACGATCCAATGTGGCTGTAGGCTATTCCTTCATCCTCAGGTCTATCTCTTAGTATGCTCATTGTTATTTTGCTTCTACTCTTCTCGCAGGTATTCTTGCGACACGCCGACATATTTTGAACTTTGATTCCAAACTAATAGATTTCCTTTTGTGACACTTGATAGTGTTGGTGTTGCGATTCCTTTCTCTTTCTTCCGTCACTTTGATCTCTTCATTTTCCCACCTACTCACTCTTTTTCTTTTCCAAATATCGTTATACTAGAATTTCCGATCTCAACCTATGGTGAAATAATAACTGCTTCTTTTGCAACGCTTGTACCATTTATTTTTGCGGTTACTCCATCTTCGAATTTCGATCATCGTTGATACTTTCTATATCGTAGCTTCGATTCGGGACTCCCATGCCCACCGATACAATTATATCCGGGATATCCTACACCTTCATATATATATATATATATATATATATATATATATATATATATAATTACAATCAACTAGCCCACATAATACTTCCAAACACTGTTCAAGCCTATCCTATTTCTAGGGCTGTGATGCACTTCCTGTCTCTTCACCGAGCATGTCTGCCTCGTCCTATGCGTCTTCTTATGGTCCCCAACCATCCCATATGCTCCAGTTTCCCTTAGGCTACCCTAACTTCTCATTTGTTTCTTATGTCTGAATATATCAAATTTCTCGCATACTTCCCAGGGGGGTCACCCATCATAGAATTACTCCCACCTGAGCACGCTTAACCTCGAAACTTTGGTGGGATCCGGTGCCTTAATGCTGATATAATCGCGTCCACTTCCTCGTATGACCTTTATTATATATTCCGGAGCAAGTCGAAGTCTTACCGATTCTGAAACATTTTCGTAACACGTCCCTTCTTTGTAGTTACTATTTTGCCCTTTTTAGTTCCGAATGTCCACCTTCCACCTGTGTGTATGACTACTTCTTGTCCTGGGCCTCCAGATTCCCGAGGGTAGTGATCGCACCTTCATCGTCATGCCAAACCCATAACCTTTCTGAAACGTCGCATCTCGCTTATTGCCTGTTTATCGTATTTCCTTTCCGCGCTTCTTTCCCTCTTAGACGTACCCATTCTGGTAGGGACTCCTTTATCATCCCTACTATTTCAAATCTGTACGTCGAGAATATCGATAGCACCTCGCAGAACATACGGCCTTATGACACATTCCAGTCATCCAGTGCTTCCAATTTCAGGCGACAGAACAATTACGTTAGGACTTACCTCTATGGCCTTCCATAGCGTCACTCGCTTTCTTCTATCGTACGTCTGGCTTATATAGGAAAATCTTATTTCTTATGACTTGGTTCTATCGCACGATCTTAGAACAGAAGGAAGGTCAACAATTCCTAAATGCCCCGCAGCCTCCTGTTTATAAATATGGCCGGCTTCACACCCATAAAAATGGGACTCGGACAGGGACGTAGTCGGACACGACTTTTCACAACCCCCTTACGGGTGTGACCGCATAGCCCCTTTTTCCATCATTCAACAACACTTTGTCACGGTGTCACACCCCGATCTTACTAGGGTGTGATGGGCACCCGACCCCGTAACTGGAGCCGAGCGAACCCACCGACTCTTATTACATACGTAATCTCTTTAAACTTCTACATCAATAGGAAGTGGAAAACGTAGTAAGGCTATTAAATCTTTTTTTTTTTTTTTTGAAAAACAACATCTGGTCGTGTGAAATCGTAACACAAAATATAAGGACACATCGGACTGATCGAGCCACCGACAGATCGACTCCCAATACCCATGACTCGTTCGCAAAGTCTCTAACTTCGGACAAGACATCATGGCATAGCTCGACTCGGCTACTCCCGGACAAACGGAGTTCGCCAACTTCGCTGAACCATCTTCTATGCTAACTTTGCATCATCTGGGTGTACCTGCGCGGCATGAAACGCAGCCCCCGAAGAAGAGGGGTCAGTACGAGCTATGTATTGAGCATGTAAGGCAGGAGTAGCAACATAGTAAGAGATATAAGCATGAACAATAAAGAGATATCATATCGTGAGATAAAGGAATAACCTGTACATATGAACAATATCTGCATGGAAACATAGAACATATCATCGGATACCAGAGTAACCTGTGCATATGAGTGCCCCTGAGGGCGGATGCCATGCATGCTTATCTGGTCATATGGTATCATGGCGCCGAACAAGCCGGCTCGCCCACATTGCGCCGAAATATCCGGCCGCCCATAAATCCCGCGTCCGGGCATCCGCGTCCGGATGATAAACTACTGACCAGTGGCAATGAAACATGTTTCCCTTCCCATTTCCCCCTATGTATACATGTATCCCATCCCCCCAACCCATGTACATATACATATATATATGGCATGCATGAGAGCCCAAAGAAAGTCATGTATTCGTCGGAGTGACGTAAGGTCGGAAACCTCCGATTACATTATGGAATAATCATGGTCGTCATGTCTCACCTTGAAGGAACGATAATCATAAGGCGAGACTACCAACGGAGAATAACATTAAGAGAACATGGAACATATCATATCGCATCATTTTATATCATATCATATCATCTCATATCATATATGTCGTGTCGTATCATGTCATGTCATGTCGTGTCATAGACATTTTCTCATATCTGACATCTTCATTGTCATCATAGAATCATAGTCATTGCTCTAGTCATGAAAACTTTCAAAACCGTACAACTTGGATTTGGAGAAAAATGAATACTTTGGAAAACATTTAGGAACTTTTATGAAGAAAATCATGCCTTGGAATCGAGGGATTAGTTAAAACAGCTATTATTTAGTAGTCGGAATGATGTCCAAAAGTTTCCTTTAACTGTAATGCGAAAATAAACCAAATGGAGCCATAGGAAGAAATTAGGGAATAGTGGGCTCACCTCGAGTCAAATGAGGCGGCGTACACAATTTACGTATAATACATTTCATGACATGACTTATGAGAGTCTTAGGGTAAACGGATCCTATTCATGCAAGTTCTAGGTGTTTAGACAATTCTTTCAACTATTCATAAGCATTTAATTCAATTCTACTGAATGAATAGTAGTCAAATTCAAGCTCGGATTTCTAGAATTAGAGTGGTCCCCGAGACACGTATTCAAGCCTATTACATCTAAGACATGCCAAAGGAAGAAGAGGTAAAACCTTACATACCTTTATCTGCCTCTTACGCTACTCCAAATTCCATTCCAAGTTCGCCAAAAATCTACAATTTGGTCACATTTACCAATGTTAACTTGAGCATCTAAGAGTAAATTCTCAAAGTAACACTTGTCTACCAAAATTTCGGCAGCATTTCCCCTGTAAATGCGCCATCCCCGAGATTCTAACTCGGCCCAATTCAACCACAACAACCCGAGAATGGAACTCGGCCACAATATCAACGACAATGCCAACAATCTTGCTAACAACATTCCATTCATATTCAATTCGATTCAATTCAATTCAATTCAATTTAATTTACTACTCCATCTCTAACCATATTAAGTCCTCATTTTTCATTATGGAATCCACAATACAACAACCAAGATATATCGAATAAAATTAATTCATCACTTCCACATACACTACTATATTCGGCCATCATACTACATGCATATGTTCATGCATTTTTCATCCGTTTCTATACATTACAACGACAACCAACACTAGGAACAATTAATTCATTCTCTTTCACATCATGCAACAGCCATACGGCCACAACATACAACATTCATGTTCCATGCGTTTTCATTCATTTCTATACATTACACCAACAACCAAAAGACTAAATAAAACTTGTCCATCATCACTACACAATGCCATACATACACGGCCACCATGCAAATTCCATATCCTCATGAATTTCATTCATTTTCTTCCATATCACAACATACACAAACATCCATAATATATAAAAGAGGATGAATTCTTTTTTTTTTTTCCTTTAGCTCCACACTTGACTAGAATTGTAACTTTGCAAGAATATGGGTTCTACTTGCTCCAACAACTCTTCCATGTTGTAGAGGACCTCCAAATGAGCTAGAATATTAGAAGGAAATAATTTTTCCTCATTAATTTTCCATGGCTAGATTTTTCTAGCCATGGCCGAACCTCCCTACCTCTCTCTTTTCTTTTTCTTTTGTTTTTGTTCTTTCTTCCAATTCTTGAATTAAAAGATGACATCCCATATATATATACATGTCTTCCACCAATTTTCCATATTTATAAATAAGTCCCTCAAAATATGGATATAGACACATAATTCCCCTTTCCTCCATTTCTCTAGAATTTTCTTTTCTTTTCTTGAATTTTCCTTAAAATAAAAGATGACTTAGTTAAGTCTTGCCATGTACACTTTGGTCCATATATTCTTCACATGGCCATAAAGAGTGGGGCCCACATAGCCACACACACACACACATTGCACGGCCACAATGGCCCTCCAAGAACTTTCTTGAACATCTTGTGAATTTACCATTTTGCCCCTAGTCTTTCACATTATTTTCATTGACCATTTGCAAAATTCTCTTTTTACCCTTGGCCTTTCTCAATATTTCCATACCACCAATGTCTATAAATAATATTCCTAACAACTCGTTCATTAAAATTATTTAGAACATAGTCTTGTCCTTAGCTTTTCACCATTGGCTCACAATATCCGAACGTATGAAATACGGGCTATAACAAACGGCTTACCTTCAAGCCAACATCGATGCTTATACATTCGAATAATAACCCGAACCCATACCAACAATATTTAAAGACATTCTAAGCAATTCACATAACATTTTCAACAATCCAAAAATTGCTCCAATCTACCCGAATTCAGCCCCCAAACCCGAGAACCTCACTTTAATACATTTCTCATTTCCAAATCATGATTTGCATCCACAATTCACATTCTAGCAATGCTATTCTCATCAATATACAAATTACATTAAATACACAATAATCTTCAAATCAGTCCACAACAATTACAACATCCATTTGAGTCATTAAAAGTTCATTTCCGACATAGAATTCATTACGACGACGACTAAAACGTTAATCGATATTAACCCATTCTTTGTCATATACCATGACCCATTTTCGGCCAACACAACATATATACATATTGATGATTCTCATTCATTCTTCACCCTACAATGATCATAACATACTAACTAGACCTTAATTCATCACTCAAACATAACACAACACACATACACTTCACACGGCTAGAACACCATGCACACCACTCACTTCCAACATATTATTTTTCATGATATTCATCCATTTTAACATACTACAACATACATACAACCTTTATAACACATAAAACACAATTGATTCTTACCTTTCTCCTTCAACTCCCCAAATAGGCTAGGGTTAGCGATCTACTCAACGGGCGATTGGATGACCCGAACAATGCTTCCACGCTACTTAGGGACCTCAAAATAGTGGGTTTACATCAAGGAAATAATTTTGGAAGGGCTAGAAATGGGACTTGATTTTTGTGTCTTGGCCGAGAACCCTCTAGTCTTATATATCTTGCTACTTTTTTTTTTTTTTTTCTAAGTGTTAAATGAAGGGAATGAACTAGTGGTCATCCTTTTAACTAGTGCAAGACTTATTCAAGTGTTCATGGCCCACTCCATGTGTTGGATCAATTAAAAATGAACACAAAATGGGTGGGCCAATCCCAATAGCTACACGGCCAAATGCATGAAAAAATGCATGATTTGCAAGTTTCATTAATTCCAATTTTGGTCCCAAATTTTCCTAATTGTTCCATACCAACAAATTCATGAACAACTTATGTCTCAAAATAAAATCGAAGGTCAAAAGTCTCGACTTTGTATCCCGAAATGGTTTGGTCCCTAACTTACCATAGTTAATCCGAGTTGTCCCAATGTACCAAAAATACGGGACATAACAGAATCATCATAAGCCCGCGTCCAGGCCTCCCGCGTCCGGGGTAAACATCTCATGCCGCCCACTAGTGGTGTCTGCCCATGCCCTCTAGGCATGGTGTATATGTCGCCCGCCTTAGCGGTGTCTGCCCGGCCGTCTAGGCACGGTGGAATCTCATCATCATGTGCTTATCATAATGCATGCATAAGAACTCAAGGATAGGCTATAACTCTATCGGGGTGACGTAAGGTCGAGAACCCCCGATTCCATTATGGAGTAGTCATAATCATCCTGCCTCACCTTGAAGGAACTAGCATCATAAGGTGAGTGTAATAACAATGAATATCACCAAAGAATCATTGAATTCATAAGAATATCATATCGTAGGCTTTGAAATCTTTAGACATAGACTCATCGTCATCATTATTGTATTCATAACATGTCTCTTATCTTTATCTCATGAGAAGTTCTTCATAAACATAGACTCATAGTTTCCGGAATGTAAGTAAGTCATGGAAAGATAAAGGGAATCATGTCATAGGAATAATGCCTTAGAAAAGAAGGGACTAGCCTCACATACCTTTTTGCCTTTCTAACTTGTCGACTAAACGCTTCCTTCCAAGTTCGCGATTCGACATTCAAGAGAATTCGTGCTAGAATTAGATAATCGGAGGTATACTTAGGCTTAAGCTAAAGCTAATGAAAATTGGGCAGCATCTCCTCTATTTCTACAGCATCCCCCATATGATATAACAGCTCCCAAACATCAATAACAACATCACAATATCATAATCAACAATCTTCATCAATCATACATTATTCAATTCTCCCAATTCCATTTCAAATCATCCATAACTAAAATAACCACCCTACATCGTATTCGTCAACACACAATGATTCTTCAACACTCTTAATGTCATTTGCAACAAGATTATATTCATAATACATCAAGAGTCATGATTCATGTCAACTACTATTCAAGAATACCATTATTTTCATATTTGAGCTCCATATTCTATTACCATCCATAATCCAAGTCTTTCAACCCCTCAATATTCTAAATAACATTAAATAATCATAAAACTTACCTTTGATTATGAAGAAACTAGTTTTAGATGGAAATGGTTCACTTGAAGAAAACCCTAGCTTCCATTCCAAAGAGATTCCTTGCTTCCATCAACTTTAGCTAGCATTCTTGCACTTGATTCTACTACTTTGTGGTGTTTGATCTTTGATTGCACCTTAGATTTGTCTTGGTATACTTGTAGGAAGGTTCTAGGGCTTTTGAGAGTGTGGAAGAAGTGGGAAATGAGAAATAAGAAGAATGGTCGTGCATATATTGAAAAAGAAAATCTGACCCGACCCGAAATCTACGGCCTATTATACGGACCGTATAATTTATACTGTCCGTATAATTGGACCGCATATTTCTTCCAGAATCTCATCCTCCTCTGGGAGGATTCTACGGATTGATATACGGGCCGTATAAATTATACGGTCCGTATAAAATACCGTACAATCCACAATTTCCCGAAACTTGTCTTCGTCATTTCGTTTTGTCTCCAATCCTTATGGAACCCTATTGGCAGTTGTTTAACACTTCATTAACAATCTAAGGGGCATTATATCTCTTCTTTAAGACATCCTTAAGTCAACATTAACTCGGTACTTTGCAAATCCTTTCCGAAACACAACGTATACTTCGCCTTTCTTAACGAACTTTCTTCTCTTGCTTCAAACGTCTTTGGAATCTTAATTAGAACCATTAAGTAACCTTTCTTACTCGTAGAAACATCATACACTTCTTACCCTGCGTTAGTCTATTCACTGTGCAATGACATGAAATTTTTCGAGGTGTAACAATAACCTAGATAATATTCTTACTCAATTATTACCTTATTTATATTTTATTAAATTACACTGTATTAATGTCAATGGCTAAATTTATTATTTTCACGTTTATATAGTATTTTGTTAATACAAAGAAGCCCAAAGAATAAGTTAGAATAGGAAAAGACTAACATTTCAGTCAACTAATGGCCCAAATAAAACCCAAAACGCAGCCCAAACCAATCAGCCCAATTAACTACATTGAATACCTAAAATACCTCTTTATGTTGTAAACCAGCTAGGATTTTTTTTCCTTAGCCGCCGCATACCCTCGCTCTCTTTCTTCCTTTCACTTTCTGCAAAGCAAACAAGGTTCATGAACCATGGACATAAATTGTCTACTCTATTTTCATGCTATGGTTTTGTCTCTATCTTTCTTTGCTCAACTCAATCACGTGAAGACTATCAAGTTCGTCCAAAACCCTTCAAACGACCAAATTTCAAACTAGCATTTTTTACTCAAATCTGAATTTCCAAATCCCGACCAAAATATCAGGGTAAAATCCCTAGCTTCACTCTATAAATACTCGAGATTGACAACTGTTTGAGGGATAAAAAAAATCACATCCTTAGATGCCACTTGAATGTTTTTTTTTTTGAACATCTTGGAACACCACAACACCAAATACAGTATCTACACATTTTAAAATTTTAAGTACCTTTAATGGAGTGGGGAAGGTTATAGCGAAATTATAAACTTATAAGACTCGGGACCAGAAATATGGGCTCGTGCGATGGCTGTGCGTCGCACGTCCACCGCAAATCACTGCTCGTACGATGGCTGTGGAAAAATAAGATTGATTTTTAGAGCTACATAAATCCTAGATATTTAGCTGAGCTTTTAGAAAAATTATGGGATAATATCTTTGATATTTATTGTATTTAGTAAATATCTAGATTTCTAGATTCCTACTTAATAAATATTGTTTAATAAATATAGATATGTTGATGCTTTCTAGAGTAATATCTCAAAATCCTCGACAAACACATAAGTATCAGTGGTCTTGTGCATTTACAAAGCAAGTCAATTCAAGAAACTTTTGCTTCATAACAAAGTTCTCCACCTATATTCTTCCTTCTTCTTTCGAAGCTTACATTCTTTAGCTAACCCTCCAACATTAGTTAAAGATCTTGACTAGAAGAAGCTCTCCCCAATTTTACTTTTTTTTTCTACTATTCTCTAAAAACACTTAGCGAAATCATCTTCACAAGTCTTGAGTTCTTCTACCACAATAATCACCTTCTTGATATCCCATTGAAGCCTAACAGCCCTAACTTGCATCTCGTTAACTTGAGACCTTGTGAATTACCTTCTTGGTGTTTGCAAATTATCATTGTTTTCAATCAAGCTATCAGAGTGGATCTAGCTTCTTTTGGGCGCATGCATTGATGGAAAATCGACAAACATGAGTATTTTTCAATTGTTAAAATTTATTTGTTTCAATCATATATTTATTTTTCTTACTTCTCCTTAATATTACCACACACATTTTACATCAATTTTGTGTTATATTTTATAATTTCTTTGTATGCAAATCGACTATTTGTTCCAACTGTATAATGTTTTTGGCTATATCTTCAAAATGATCTTCCTGCAACACCCATTTCTAGCCGGATTAACTTTTTAGCGAAAATGATGGAGTGGGGAAGGTTATAATGAAGTTATGAACTTATAAGACTCGAAACCAAAAAATCGGGCTCATGTGATGGTTGTGCGTCGCACGCCCAACACACGTCACTGCTCGTGCGATGGCTGTGGAGAAATAAGATTGATTTTTTAGAACTACATAAATCCTTGATATATAGCGGAGCTTTCCGAAAAATTATGGGATTATATATTTTATATTTATTGTACTTAATAAATATCTAGATTTCTAGATTCCTACTTAATATTGCTTAATAAGTATAGATCTTTTCGATGTTTTCTAGAGTAATATCTCAAAATCACCGACAGACACATATAAGTATCAGTGGTCTTGTGCATTTACAAAACAAGCCAATTCAAGAAAGTTTTACTTCATAACAAAGTTCTCCTACCTAAATTCGTCCTTCTTCTTTCGAAGCTTCCTTTCTTTAGATAATCCTCCAACATTAGTTAAAGATCTCGGCGAGAAGGTCTCCCCAATTTTACTTTTTTCTGCTATTCCCTACAAACACTTAGCAAAATCATCTGCACAAGTCTTGAGTTCTTCTACCACAATAATAAACTTCTTGATCTACTATAGAAGGCCAACAACCCTAACTTGCATCTCGTTAACTTGAGACCTTGTGAATTACCTTCTTGGTGCTTGCAAAGCTTCGTCATTGTCAATCGAGCTATCATAGTGGATCCACCTTCTTTTGGGCGCATGAATTGATGAAAAATCAACTAATCAACTTTCAACTGAGTATTTTTCAATTGTAAAAATTTATTTGTTTCAATCATGTATTTTTTTTTTACTTCTCCTTAATATTACCAATACATTTTAAATCAATTTTGTGTTTTTTTTATTATTTCATAGGATGCAAATCGACTATTTGTTCTAGCTGTATAATGTTTTTGGACAGATCTTCAAAACACCCATTTCTAGCCAGATAAATTTTTTAGTGAAACTAATGGAGTGGGGAGGGTTATAATGAATTTATAAACATATAAGACTCGAAACCAGAAAAAGGGGCTCATGCGATGGCTGTGGGATTTTAGAACTACATAAAATCCTTGATATTTAGCGGAGCTTTTAGAAAAACTATGGGATAACATCTTTGATATTTATTGTACTTAATAAATATCGATCTGGATTTCTAGATTCCTAATTAATAAATGTTGCTCAATAAATATAGATATTTTTGATGATTTCTAGAGTTATATCTCGAAATCATCGATAGACCCATATAAGTATAAGTGGTCTTGTGCACTTACAAAACAAGTCAATTCAAGAAAGCTTCGCTTCACTACAAATTTATCTTACCCAAATTCTTCCTTCTTTCGAAGCTTCCATTATTTATGTAACGATCTGATTGGTTGTTATATTCTTATTAGTACTTTTAACCCTTTTTCGAGCTTGTTTAGCTCACTTTTGACCTGAGGGGACCGTTGACCCTCTTCCCGAGGACTTTAGATATGATTTGGGTGACTTTATGAGAATTTGGGCTTAAAGCGAAAAAGAGTTGACTCAAAGTTGACTTTTAGGTAAACGGACCTTTTTTTAAAATCAGTCAATTTCGAGAGGTCCGGATGATCTATTAGAACTTGTGCGTATATTCAGTTTAGTTCCCCATGCACTCGGGTGCAATTTGGGACTTGGGTTGGGAAGTTGGTTTTGAGGTATCGGGGGTTGACTCGGTCAACTAGACCTCCGTTGAAAATTTTGAGGCCACGAATGCGTTCGTAGCGTGTTTTTATGTATGTTTGCATATATGGTACTTGAGCAAATTGTCTCGGGTGATAGTTGGGATTTCGGGTGGAATTTGTGAAACTTGAGAATTCTGGTGTCAAGTGCCCCATATGGCGGTACCAAGACCGCGGCGGCAGTACCAGGACCGCGCGGCAGTACCGCTTTGGCAATTATCCTTCCACTGTAGCGGCGTGTGTAATTTTGGGCAGGACCGCTGAAGCGGTAGAGCAGGAGCGGAAGCGGGTCACGGACAGTTAGAATCATTAAATGAGTGTTAAAAGCCCTAAGTCCTTCATTTATTACCATTCCGAAATAGAGCTATTGGGAGCATTTCAAGGCATTTCATTGTGGTAAGTTCTTCCATCTTCATTGCTATTCCATATTCCATTAATCACCTTAGGAATCCATTAATCATGCTAGTTTCATTAAGTGCTTGAGGATTAAAAGAGGGTTCAATGGGTTCTTCATTCTAGGCTATCAAATCTTGATTTATTGTTTGAGTTAGCTTCATTAAGCATGGAATTGATGATTAGAATCTATTATTGCATGATTCCTCCCTAATTAGTGGCTAATTTATGGAATTGAAAGTTAGGGTTCATACCAAATTTGGGGGTTTTGCCTAGATTTCGAATTTAAGTTATTTGTTGGTTCTTATAATTTATGGAAATTGATCACCTAGAACTTTAATTTCATGTTGAGACCTATAAATCTCTTATTCAATCTTCCTAGTTCATAAACCCCATTCCATAGGTTGACATTTGGATCTTGAATAGAAGTAGGTTTGAATGATGTTTTTTCTTGATTCTAATTTCATGATTCAGATATGTTTAGACTTTCGTTATCTCGAGGCTCAAAGGAAGGGAAAGACTATGGTTTGATTATTGGAGACTTTGTTGTTCGACTCTCCACGTAGGTTACGGTGTACCTTATGGTGAGACTTTGATTAGCGAAGCATATGCTTAAATGATATTATCGGAGTATGCATGTAAACCTTCAGGTATGAAGTTGAGATGGATATTTTCTTAGGTTGGGCCTTGTTGTATGATTTGGGGGCTAGCCCAGCCATTGTGTTGTTGACTTATCGTGATCTATTTACTTATTGGCTCGTTGCCATGTCGAGACATTGGGTATTTATGACTAGTGATATATCATGACTATGGTATTGTGGTACTTTACTTGATTGATATTGAGATGAGAATTGTGATTCCATTGTGGCTTATTGTGTAGCCTTATTATTGATATCACTTGTGTGCCCTGTGTGGTACTGTTTGGGATTGAATTGGTTGTTGATATTACATTGCATTGTGTTCATACTCATTTTCATGATACATTGATATTGCATGGTTATGGTACTGATGATGATAAGTGAGAGAGTGTAGCCTCCGAGGTCTTTGCCGGAGAGCATAAAAGAGAGATGAGAGTCCGTGAGCCGACGTTTTTTTTGGAAGCGGAATGAGTGTACGTTGCCCGAGGTCTTTTGCCGAGAATGCATTAGTGCTCGATACCCGAGGTCTCTTGTCCGGATTGAGAGAGTGCTCATGATCCGAGGTCATTTTTCGGAGCGAGTGGTACATGGACTTCGCGGGTACCCCATGGGTTATGCTGTCGAGATGTGATGTTCCATTATCGGAGTACATGTGTACGGTGCATATGCATTGCATTCATCATACATACATTATTGCATTGCATTGTACCTTTTAGGCTCCCTGCGATATTGTGGTGATATGATTGTGATGTACTAGTTCGGATTGGTTATACTGAGACTTGGCACTGTTGGGTTTAGATGTTATAACATAGGTGATGACCTGTTGTGATATGGTTGTGATATATTGGTTCGGAATGGTTATTCTGATACTTGGCACGGTTGGGTTTAGATGCTATAACATGGGTGTTGACTTGTATTGTGGTTATGGATTCGTGTTGACTTGCACCTTGTTGTTTTACATGTTTATCCTGCTTTCTCGTCTCTATATACGTTAGCTATTCTTAGTCAGCCTATGATACCTTCCAGTACTTGTTGTTTGTACTGACCTGCACTTGCTGCGTTCTTTTATGAATACAGAGTACCAGGTGGGATTTACTTCTACTCCTCGTAGCTAATATTCGAGGATTGCTGATTTGAGTCTCTACAAGGTGAGCATGAGCACGTTCGCTGCCCGAAGACTCTTCCTATTATTATGCCTTTTTTTCCATTTTGAGACTACTGATGTATTATCATTCAGACTAGTAGTATTTAGTTAGATGCTCTTGTATGACCAGACCAGATACTGGGGTTTTCGCACTTATTTATATTATATTGTGAGACTTACGTTAGTTTAGTTTCTTCTGCTATTTTCTATTATTTGTGAATGTTGAGTTAAGGATTTGCCTACCGAGGTGAGAAAGGTAGGTGCCCGCACGATTTAGTGAAATTGGGTCGTGACACTTTAGCTAATACTCCAACATTAGTTAAAGATCTTGGCTAAAAGAAGGTCTCCCTAATTTTACTTTTTTCTGCTATTCTCTACAAACACTTAGCGAAATCATGTTCACAGGTCTTGAGTTCTTCTACCACAATAATCACCTTCTTGATCTCCCATGAACGCCAACAACCCTAACCTCCATCTCGTTAACTTGAGACCCTGTGAATTACCTTCTTGGTGCTTGCAAAGCTTCGTCGTTGTCAATCGATCTATCAGAGTGGAACCACATTCTTTTGGGCGCATGAATTGATGAAAAATCGATAATTATATGTATTTTTCAATTGTTAAAATTTATTTGTTTCAATCATGTATTTTTTTACTTCTCCTTAATATTACCACACACATTTTACATCAATTTTGTGTTATTTTTTTATTATTATTTCCCCGGATGCAAATCAAATATTTTTTTCCAATTGTATAATGTTTTTTTTACCAAATCTTCAAAATGATCTGCCTGCAACACCCATTTCTAGCCGGATAAACTTTATAGTGAAAATAATGGAGTGGAGAAGGTTATAACGAAGTTATAAACTTCTAAGACTCGAAATCAAAAAAAGTGGCTCGTGCGATGGCTGACCATCGCACGTCACTGCCCATGCGATGGCTGTGGAAAAATAAGATTGAATTTTTAGAACTACATAAAATCCTAGATATTTAGCGGAGCTTTTAGAAAAACTATGGGATAATATCATTGATATTTATTGTACTTAATAAATATCGATCTATATTTCTAGATTCATACTTAATAAATATTGCTGAATAAAAGAAGTCTTAGAACTCCATTGTGTTGTTTACACCCAATTTTGACACTCCTTTCTTCTAATTAATTTCCTTGAGCTTATAAATTGTTAACAAACTAAATATCTTATTTCACCCTTACTTAATAACTATTGCTACAATTATATAATTATTGTTAGGAATTGGTACTTTATTAAATACTCATACATTGCTACTTACTCATTACATACTAATCATAAGATATAAGCTAGATAATATTCTGTAACGACCCATGTGGTATTTATAGTTCTTGACCCTTTTACCCCTGTTGACCTTTCCCCGAGCCTTATGAGTACGATTTGGATCCACGGGGATGGCTGGTATAGTGCCCGAGATGATTGGGCGAGGTTTATGATGACTTGTACGAATTAGAGCTTTAAAGCGAAAAATGTTTGACCAATAATTGACTTTTGGGTAAACGGACATTTTTCAAGAATCCATCGATTCCGAGAGGCCTATATGATTAATTGTGACTTGGTATGTCACAACCCAATTTTTCTAAGTCGCGCGAGCACCTATCATTTCTCACCTCAGTGGGCGAACCTTTTCCCAAATCATCAATTCAAACCACGATAAAGTAAATAGAGCAGAAGAAGTAGAAGCCTGAATCATAAGTAATCATAAGTGTGGAATATAAATACAATCCCCAAGGAACTGGTCTAACTTGTACAAGAGCAACTAAGTAATGTCTAGAAAATTACAAGTCTCAAATGTTAAACACATCTGTCTGAATGGAAGAAAAAAAGACAGGGATAGAGGAGTCTCTGGGCAGCAACTCGTCAGATGCTCATCCTAGATACTCGCGAGCCAGGCCTCGAAAATCAGTCTCAGGAAGTGAAAATTGTCATGACCCAACCCGAGGGCCATGACGGGTACTCGGAGCTATCCTACCGAGCACCACCTAGCATGCTTCTTTAATCATATCTCGGTGGGCCACATATCTAATTCATAACTAACACAGTCTCTACGGACATAATATCTCAAATAATAGCTCATCCATATGACTATCATCAACTCTGCCTCATATACATATATATATAAACCCATAAGGCTACAAAAATGATACACAAGATATGGGCCGATGGGGTTATGAGACGTCTAACTGTACACACACACATATATGTCGACAAGCCTCTAAATAGAATGCTAAAAGTCATAAAGACGGGACAGGAACCCTCCATGCCCAATCATGAACACAAAAGAGTAATATCGATAAATTGCAGCTCCGAAGCAAATATAGCGCTCCTGTTCAATCACTGATAAATCACCTAGGGTCTGATCCGTCTCCCTGCTTACTTGCAGGCATGAATGCAGCGTCCATAAGAAGGGACATCAGTACGGACAATGTACTGAGTATGTAAGGCATAAGAATGACAAGAGAGAGAACATAAGGAATCTACAGTGTAGATGAATGTAACATGTATGTTTGAACTGCTTTTGAGAACTAATGATATGCATAAATCATGTGCATGCATGCATGCGGTCATACATACACATATATGCATACGTAACGCCTGTCAAGCCTTATTAGGCATCCCATCGCATCATATCAGCCGGCATCATCATCATTATCAACATCATCATCATCTTCGTATCATCGTATGACCAGCTGATCTGGTGGCAATGCATATATAACGCCTAGCCCTTTTCCCATATATATATATATATATAGTACATAATATATACGTATAGAACGCCTTCTCTTCATGGGTCAATATGCATATGTATAAATGAATGCAATGCATACGTGAGCTAAAAATAATAGGACTCTAAGAGTAACATAAAGTCATACTACCTTTGATAGATATCTTTGAGCTAACATCATCAGTATACGTGATCTCAAGACCCATGAACAGAAGGAATAATCATAAAAAGGTACAGGAACATCAAAGATTAGAAGACTCCTAGTGCTTCTAAGAGTAGAGTAATATGGGAGTCTGTTCATACGTTCGTTCGCTCATATCAAAAGGATCATGCCAAAAAGAAAGAAGGGACGGACTTAACATACCTTTTGGGTCTTCTTAAATACTTAACGCTTATCATCCCAAGCTCGTAAATCTACATTCAAGAGAATTCATACTATTGTTAGGCTTATTGTCATATTCTTATCTTAAGCCTTCAGATTAAACCCCTTTTAGAATCTGCCGAAATTCGGGCAGCATCTCTCCAATTTATATCCTTAGCCCGAAATCACAATACCAACAAAACAAAAAAAATAGCCACACTAATATCAACCACATCATCATCAATACCAAAATATTCCATAAACATCCCACATGATGTTTATCCGATTTCTCAACCAACAAATTCAGTATACGATCATTTAATAGCTCTATCTCCGTAAGTAAACCTAAATTAATATCGTTTAGGAGAGATTCTTACTTTGTTCCCAGTAGAACCGCAATATCTTTAATATCCACTTTGAATCCAAGCAAGATTCACTACAATACGATACTATAATCACAACTATATGCTCTCCGAACCTAAATCTCGAGGTTTCACTTGATTTGGGCTAAGATTTTGTGGGCGGATATTGGGAGAATGTTCCAGAGGTTTTAGGATATTTTTGAGGGGTGGTTTGGGTGAAAATAAGGGGTAAACCCCCTTTTATATTGTTTT
>NC_081342.1:29466673-29503850 GCF_029784015.1 Lycium ferocissimum
ATATGTTTAGACGATATTATCGAAGAAAGTATGTAAACCTTCGGGTATGAAATTGGGTTAGATATTGTCTTAGGTTGGGCCCTGTTGTGTGATTGGGGGTTAGCCACCCCATTGTGTTGTGACTTATCTTGTTCTATCGTTGTTGGTTGGATGCCACGTGGAGATAGTAGATATTGGAGACTATTGATATATCTTGACCATGATATTGTAGTATCTTACTTGTTGACGTTTGATACGAGGATAGTGTTTTATTATGGCTTACTGTGTAGCCTTTTCATGATATTGTTGGTGTGCCCATGCATGGTACTTGTTATATTGAATTGATTATTGACATTGAACTCATACATTGCACGCATTCTCATCCTTCATGATATACTATTGATACATTGATGATACTTGAGGAAACACTGTTATGATATGGGCTCAGTTGGATGAGAGTGGCATGAGGACCGATGTCAGATGGTTGTCCTGAATTCGAGGCTGTACGTAGTGATTGCCGAGGTTGTTGCCGAAATCGTGAGGTAGCGGTTATCGGGGTTGTTACAGGAGCCGTGAGGTACATGGACTTCACGGGTCCCCCATGGGTTATGTGTTACACCCCGTATCTTCGAAGAGCACTTATCAAATTTGAAACGTAAGTACGTTGAGTTAGGGTTAAGTAAAACCACTTTGGAATATAAGGAGCAAGCATTATTAAGTATATTTAATGAGTGAAGGATGTATATAAGGTATACTGGAAGATTTTATAAGGAAATGAGTGGAAGAAATGAAGTAGTACAACTTTAAAGAAAGGATGGGTAATGTTTTGTGTGAAAATTTTGGTCCAACTTGGGAGACGAATATATCTTAGCATTTGAAGTGTTTTAAGGTGAAACAAAAGCCTAAAATGAAGTTCGTCGAGTCTAGTTTCCAACGCAATAAACCGTTCGTCGATAGGACATCACAGTAGAGAATTATGGACGTTACCGGTTGGGCGACACTGAGTACAGAAACGCGTGCTACGATGACTGTACCACAATTACTACAGTCCCCCCCCCCCCCCCCCCCTACGGGGAATTTGACCCTATATAAAGGGTAAAACCCCTTTTTTCACCAGTTGCCCCAGAAAATTGAAGAGAGAAAGAGAGGAGATCACAAAGTAAGCAATTTTCAAGCGACGGAGTATTAATCGAAGCTCGGATAAATGCATGGATGTGATTCTAGTATGGTTTTGCGGTGGATTCAAGGTGGATATTGAAGATATCGCTGTTTTAACAAGAATAAGGTATGAATCTCCTATTATTAATGTTAATTTTGGTTTATTTACGGAGATAAAGTCGTTGTTGGTTGTGAAAATTGGAAAACATCGCGTGGGATGTTTTATGGAATATTTTGGTAGTGATGATGATGTTGTCGATGTTGGTGTTGTTGTAGTTGTTGTTTTGTTGGTATTGTGATTTCGGGCTAGGCATATAAACAGGGGAGGTGCTGCCCGAATTTCGGCAGATTATAAATGGATTTATTTGAAGGACTAAGACAAGTGTATAACGATGAGTCTAACGATTGTGTGAATCCTCTTAAATGTAGACTTGCGAGCTCGGACGAATAAGTGTAGATAATTGGAGGCTGAACAGGTATGTTAAGGCTAAACCCTTTCTTTCTAAAGGCATGATTCTTTTGTTATAAACCTTTGTGCCATATCCATAATATCATTGCTTCCACAAATGCTAGAAGTCTATGAATCTCATGATCCTTGCGATATTTTTGAGCTTATTCACGATCTTGAGACTATCCTTTGTGATTGATCTCACCTCATAATACTTGTTCTTTCGAGGTGAGATATAGCGATGACGATTCTATTTCTAATGCTATCTAAGTTCATGATTCTCGAGACTCCCATGACATCGTCGACTTCACCTTAAGACAGTTGATCTTCTAAGGAAGGATATAGTGATGATGATAATGGTAATGATGATGTTGATTTCAGTTATGTATTTTTATTTATATGTATGTATGCATTGCATCCCACTGATCAGTTGGGCATAACACCGAGTCCCGAAAGGGCCGGGTAAGATGACACAGAGTCCCGAAAGGGCCGGGTAAGATGACACCGAGTCCCGAAAGGGCCGGGTACGGATATAATAGATATATGTATAGTAAGTGTATGAAATGTTTATCCTGTAGACGGGTAGTTTACATGACAGAGATCTTAAGAAAAGTACGATGTATAATTACTTACTCTATCTTATGTTATCTTCATTCTGATATCGTACTACTATTAATGCCTTACATACTCAGTACATTGCTCGTACTGACGTCCCTTCTTGTGGACGCTGCGTTCATGCCCGTAGGTATAGATAGACGAGACGAGGATCTTTCGATCGTTTGCCTTCTAGGTACATTTTGATTGGTGAGCTCCACTTCTTCCTGGAGCATTGCCGAGTCCGAGTTGTATATGTTTTTTTGTGACAAGAGGGTATGTCGGGGGCCCTGTCCTGACTTATATACTTCAGTCATGTTCATAGAGGCTTTGCAGACAGTTCCTGTGTACAGCTTAGTCATAGTGTGACAGTAGTAATGTCGGCATCATGGGTCCATTGTACATATATTTATGCATGATATTATGTTCATATTTAGCCTCTTGATCTTATTGTTTCCATTTGAGACACGAAGGATGTTAGTTATAAGTTGGTTCGCTCGGTTCCTGTAAGGTGCCGGGTGCCAATCACGCCTTACCAAGGGTGGGGTGTGACAAAGTAATTTTCACACAAAACATTACCCATCCTTTCTCCAAAGTCGTACCACTTCATTTCTTCCACTCATTTCCTTATAAAATCTTCCGGTATACCTTATATACATCCTTCACTCATTAAATATACTTAATAATGCTTGCTCCTTATATTCCAAAGTGGTTTTACTTAACCCTAACTCAACGTACTTACGTTTCAAATTTGATAAGTGCTCTTCGAAGATACGGGGTGTAACATTATGCTACCGAGATGTGATGTTCCATCATCGGAGTACATGTGTACACAGCATATGCATTGCATTCACATTTCATACATTATTGCATTGCATTGCACTATGGCTTCTATTGTGATATTCTTGTGATGTACTTATGATATACGGATTCAGACTGAGTATTTTGAGACTTGGAACATTTGGGTTTAGATGCTAAACATAGGTGATGATGTGTACTTGGATTCTGGCTCGTGTTTGACCTATACCTTGTTGATTTACCTGTTTATCTTACTTTATTGCCTTTATATGTGTTAGCTAAACTTAGTCGTCCTATGATACCTATCAGTACTTGTTGTTTGTACTGACCTGCACTTGTTGCATTCTTTTATGAATGCAGAGTTCCTGGTAGGATCGACCTCTGCTTTTCGTGGCTGATAGTGGTTCGAGAGTTGCCGCTGAGAGTCTCACAGGGTGAGTACGGGGACGTCCGCCGCCTTGGAGATTCTTCTTTTATTTATGTCTTACTACATATTCCGAGACATATTTAGACTATTGATGTATTTTATCACTTTCAAACTTGTAGTATCTAGTTAGAGGCTCTTGTATGGTTAGACTAGACTCTGGGTGGATTTGATGTATTTCCTTACTTCCGCATATTTCTATATCAGTATCGTCAGACTTACGTGATTTTGATCTCTTTCGCTTGTTTATTAGTTTATTCATGACTTTTACGATTGTTGGGATAAAGGTTTGCCTACCGAGGTGGAAAAGGTAGGTGCCCGCACGACTTAGCTAAATTGGATCGTGACAAGTTCATTGTGGCTACAATTAATGTAATCAATTGCTAGTCAAATATGACCATAATTGAACTAACCAATTTCATGGTTTAAAGTCATAATTGCAAATTTAAGTCTTTTACATATTAACCGTGTCCACTAGTTTGACTAAGACTTACTTAAATATGGTCATTTATTAAATTTGTGTCAACTCCTTCCTATGTATATACGCCTATATACACAAATATACATGTATATCATTTCTTTTAAAGCCGGCCAGGCCCAGTCCATTAATGGACCGACCCGACCCAATCATCGTTTATTACAAGCCAACGCACCCCAAGTCTTCATTTTTGAAAGACCAGGGTTTGGGTGTCAAACCCTAGCGCCGTCTTCACTCTTTTTTCTCTCTCATCGCCTCACTATGCCGAAAACGGCAAGATCTGCGGGCCCGCGATGCTCTTATGGACTTAGTATGGTCGAAAATGGCAAGAGCATTTATTGCTCTACCATTTTCAACCAAAACCACCACGATTCAACCCAAACACGGTAGAATCCCCTCCCTTTCTTCACTTTTCTGCATTGCTATGGCTGAAAAAAATTTAATTATTTTTGTTTGCACTTGGTTTGAATATTGAATTCCTATTGGTTCATGATGAACCAGGAGGATTGACCCATTGTTAGGTCGAATCCAACCGTTTATGAGTTTTTTAGGTTGAATCTCAGCCTTTGGAAGTTGTGTGAGGAAGCAATCCTAAACAAATTGGATTTCTCCCACGTCGGTTCTAGCTAGGGTTTTGAGATTTTTTGGGGTCTATAAATAGAACCCTCAAATCACATTATTTGACACCGGTCAACTGAAAATATCACTTGCATACTCAAAAATCGAAAATACCTAGGGTTTCTAGCATTTTGCTCAAAACCTTTACTTTTTTCGATAAGTTTAAGTTTTAAAGTTTTTGTTTCTTGTTTTCTGAGTGTGTAGTTGACTGTTGGAGTGGAGAAGAAGGATCTTCAAGTCCAAATCTCGACAAAGGATGAACATCAAAAAGGTAACATTTAATCCTTTAGTTCATTTTAGTTGTAATTTTCTTTAGTTGGTTTTAGTTAGTTGCATTTAGTTGTTGTTGTGTTGTTATCAGTAGTGCTTATATTTACCTGTTAATCATGATGAATTAGTTCATAAGCCTATTGTTAAGTTTAATTTGATTTTTTTTTAGTTGAAATGGTAGTATAAATTGCTTATATGGCTAAGTTAATACCATATGTTAAGCTTGAGTCAATTAGTATTGAATGTTACGATGTGAATCATGACATATGTGCTAGATTTGTTTAAATATAAGGAAAATGAGGAATATCAGGTTTGCTTGATCAGTTTGGACATGCTAGTTAGGATT
The DNA here is from genome assembly GCF_029784015.1 of Lycium ferocissimum. Classification (NCBI taxonomy): domain Eukaryota; kingdom Viridiplantae; phylum Streptophyta; class Magnoliopsida; order Solanales; family Solanaceae; genus Lycium; species Lycium ferocissimum. Next base: position 29,471,787 of record NC_081342.1, read on the forward strand.
AGTCCTTTTTGTTCAAATGTTAGTATAAATCACCCTATAAGCCTGTTAATCCCTTTAATGATAAATGTATACCCATGTTCAACATGATTCCCTTGTATTTAGTCTAATCCTGGATCTGTTAATACTCATACTAGTTTTAATTGTCTTTATTATGTGTTAACATGTACAACATGGTTGCATTTAAAATTCAAAATGAGGTTCAGATGTGCATATAGGGGTTTGAATCTGAAAATACCTATTTGGTTTTCTAAGTACCTGTTGCTATAGTTTCTGAGTAATCATGTGCTTTTATTTGTCTGACACTACTATTAGCATGCTTAAAGTACATTTAGTCCCTGTTTTTACTCAAAAATGTTTAAAATATTCTTTCAATCCCGTAAGAGTTCATAGGAGGCTTAGACTTGATGAAAAATCTTTGAAATAGGTTTAAAACTAGTTAGTTGAGATTTACATGTAAAAGGAATTTAAAAAAAAACATGCTTTTGTTACACTTGAACATGATTGCTCAAATTTGTGATTCATCTGGGTTAACATGGTAGCTGTTTTAAGTGGTTTAACATAGAGCTAACATGCCTTGGTCTCCCATTTGAACATCCTCTATTTGGTTTTTCATGATAACCTAAAGCCTTCTATGTCTTACAACATACCAGTAATGGTCTGGGACGTCTAAGTTGTTCATGTGTGTTTGCCTAAACTGCTTTGCACTTGTTAGTTTAGTACTTGAGTCAACTTGACATGCAAAATGCTTTCACATGAAAAAATGATCATATATGTATCTGTAGATCTTCATTCTGCCTATGTTAGTCAATACTAGTATGCATGCATATATGATTTAGGCCCCTGTCTGTTCTTTGATAAGAAACATAGCTGTGTGGTTGAGTATTTAGTTGAAAGGCCCTAAAATGGCATGAACCTCTTTATATGAAGTAGGTATAGCATGTTTAACTTTGTCTCTTCCCTACGTATGAATTTAAATGAGCATGAAGCTTAGGGTGCTCTATAGTTACCATAACTATATCAGGTGTATGAATGTAGTTGACTGAAAGTCCAATCCTGTGTTTAGCATGATTCAAGTTTAGTTTATCAAAATTGCTTGTATTCTTGAGTTTTTAGCATTGACTAATTGCCTGATTGTCTTAAATACATTGCATGAAATGACTAAGGCATAGCATCTCCTCCAAAGGTTACTTAAAGTTTATCAAACATGGCAACTGATCCTGTCTGCATAAGTTCCCTGTTTTGTATTCATTCAACTAATTACGCTAAGTGCTCATGGTCTCAGCATTAAGCATTTGTTAATGTCATTTCTCTGTTTCAATTTGATTGTTGTTCTAATGGTTGTCTCTCCTCTTCTGATTATGATCAATTGCATGTAACTATACTTGTTCCTCTCTGAATATTGAGTATTATGCATCTCATCTATACCATATCCTTTTCTCTGCTTTGGAATTCATCCTTGTATCCCGTATATGGTGTCATGATATGCTAAGTGGAATAAAACATCTCTCTCTTTGAGTTTAAGTGTTGATTTCTATTTGAGTATACAAGGGATATACCTGAATATACCAGGTATATACAGTTTCTGTATGCCTTTGGTATATAGGAACTTGTATATTTAGTATAAACATGGTATATCACCTATGAGGGTTCAAAATTGCTATTTTTGTGCTTTGTAATAATATTCATTTGGGTCTGGTCATTGTTTGTTTATTCCTTCTGTTTGGACGTGCCTTCTATATCTTAGGTTAGCCTTTAGTTGGGCCTTGTATTCTTGTTATATCTTTTACATTTGGGCTTACTCGTTTGCATCTTTTCCTTCATGTTCATAACCTGGGCTGAATATCTCCGTGTGTTATATATATATATATATATATATATATATATATATATATATATATATATATATATATATATATATATATATATTGTTTTACATGTTTGTTTACGTAATTGGTATGTGTGTGGGATTAGCCTATGTCACACAAGTAGCTAAGATCTAGATACCCTCTAACCATGAATTTCCTTTTCCCCTTTGTGTTGCATGGGATGAACTCTTGGGGCCGCCTCCTTCTTGAAACCTGTTGGGCCTGAGGTCCAACCTTCCTTCTTCAATCGAGTCCGATAAGAAAGGGAAGCTAATAGTTAGTTGAAGTCCCAGCTGTGGGTGAAAATAGCCAGCTGGTGGGCTTAGGTAGGCCCGTGACCTAAACTTTCTCCTTTATTTCTATACTTGTATATATATGTATTTGTAAAAACACTTGTAAACATTGAAACCCCTATGTATGTGTATAACCTAGGAAAACACATAGTATATTATGAAGTTGCCTAAATCATTTTTTTTAAAACTCGGTTAATATAACTTTGCATGAAAATTGACACTTAATTTGAAATTGTGATGATTTTTTTTTTTTTTTAAAAGAGGCTGGTTTGATATAGTTTAAATATTTCAAAAGAGATTAAGTAGTAATCAATTTTGGACCTTCCGCCCTTTAGCCAAAATCTGGTGATTTGTTTTGGGCCAAAAGCCCACTGTCGGAACCGAGAACTGCTTGTTCAGACTTAAAAATATTGAGATAAAGAGATGAAAATGCGGCTTAAGGACTGCTTGGATGACAAAATTATTTTTATGGAAAAACATTTCAAACACTTGAGCAAATTTCTAAAAATTAAGAGTTGAGAACTCGGGTTTTCTTTGAGACAGAAACGGACCTTTTGGACTTAAACATTTTGAGATTGTGGGCCAAAGCCCAAAAACTTATGGACCAAAAACAATGGGAGATCCACTTGGACTGAATTGAGATAAGATGGCTTTGGGTATGAATATAAGTTGACTTATTGAGCTTTAGTGAATTAAAATGGACTTAATAAAACTTTCAGTTATATATATACTTATCAAAATTGGAGATTTAATCCGTATTTTCTTATATATGTATAATAAAAACCTATAAGGACTAAACTCATTTTATTTGGACCGAAATAGTAGTGACTCTACTTGGGAGAAATCCTGAGTGCGTCTTAGTCCGGCAATAAAGTGAGTTGAACACTTATACGGATTTTTAAAACCAAAACCCTTTTTCCAAGGGGACTTTTTGCCAAAATTTTGAATTTATGATAACTAAACCATCTTAAGCAAATAAATATGTTAATTCACACATTGAAGCTCGTAGGTCGACCGTATTTTACGGATCCTTAATACTAGGGCGCTTAAAACCTTCCCGAGGGAATCACCAGAACCCTTACCTCGAACTCTGGTCCAAAAAGGGATTTTTCTCTTGCTTGATAAACCCTTTTAAATCCGATTTTTCTAGTTTTCCTTAAATAAATTAGGTGCCGACTCTAAAATACTAAAATTCAATTAGAGCACCAAAAACCTCCTAATAGCTTTTATGCGCCCGCTTAAAAATGAACCTTAACAAATGGCAACTCTGCTGGGGAATTCCTAGGTTTTAACCATAAGGGTTTCAATATAATGTGATTTTAACTGTATTTATTTGCTTATGTGTTTAAATTCCACAATTTAAAATTGTCATTCATATCATATCATAAAGTTCGCCACTTCCGGCAAAAAGCATGGTTTCAAAAGGGACACGCGGGATCGCGGTCTAACCTTCACTAAAAAATCAGAAACACCTTTTCTTTGGAATACCTTGAACGTTAAGTTGGTGTGCGGTCACCCAATGGCCGACAACGGTTCACCCCGAGTAGTCCGCTCGGGTCCAAGGTCAATTTGAAAAACCCACTCTTGCATAAGCTTAGGATTAGAGCAAAGCCAAATTCAAAGATGAATTAGACTGTGGGTTTGGATAATTTAGATATATCTAAACCCGTTAGGAAGACTACCCCATGTGAAGTACGATCTATGACTCGAAAAACACAGCATCTCATATTATGTGCTATTTCGAAACATGTAATATTCCTATGAGTTAAACCATTGCCTATTTCGGGGGGAGGGGGGGGAGGGGGGGAGGGGAATTAATCTTAGCTTTTGTTTTGTAGATATCGGTCAATTTGGAATTCGATATGATTCTTACTACACCGGACTTACTACATATTTGGTGGGCCCAAATGTCGACAATCGAAGCTCAAGAACATTGAAATGACTGCAGAGAAAATCAACTCCAAGGTTGCTAACTCCATCTCTGCTGATGTGGAAAGCATCCTCGACATTACCTTTGGTAGCATTGGACCAGTTACGAAAAGAAAAGCAAGCATGTTAGGACAACAAGCACTCCAAGTGTCATCCGCAACAACTCTTGTTTTTGGATCTTCATTCCTAAAAGGAGCAAGATCCTCTACTGATGCATCGGAGGAACGAAGCAACATTGCTGAAAAGATTAAGAAGACTTTAGCTCTACTTGATCTTTCTGGATCCAAGAACTCCGCTATGAAAGAAGATGATGATACTTCAAGTGACGGATCCTCTCCACTTACACCACATGAAATAGGTCTATTCAACAACGTATTAATAGTTCTTTGAATTTGGTTAAGAGATTGCTGAATTTTTGCCTTGGAATAGGCATCTCAAAATATCCCATACACTCATGGGTATTCAAAAAGAGGTCAATATGTGGTTGGATATTTCTTGACAACCAATACTTCAAGAAGATCCATAATATCCTTTCATGGAGATCAAATACATCCCAAGAAAGTCCACACACATCCAAATCCAAATCATCCTACGTTAGAGTAATAAGCTACTAACGGCCCTCGAATTACGGAGAAATATTAGGAGAGAAGAATCAAAGGAGTAAATAGATCTTGTACCTGCAATATTCATAAATAAAATCTCTATTTCTTCATATTTTGTTTGTGGTTGCAATATATACACCGCATATTAAAATTTGTTGCAAACAAACTGGCCGTAACTCAAAGAACACCTGTACGTAGAAAAGGCCCAGCATAGAAATATCTGATAATCCAACATATCTATACATATGCGAATCGGAAAGGTCGCTACAACATCACGAGTATACATATGCGAACCAGTAAGGTCGCTACAACATCACAAGTATCATAAAGCCAGCAATGCTCACAGGAAAGTATCACAGACCCAAAACAAGGCTAACATGACCATACACAATATATACATACCCCAAAATATCTATGAGCCTCTAAGAGTGTACATGTGAACGTCTATTACACTAGCAGAAAAGTACCAAAACATAGCAAGTCGTGGATAGTGGCATCGCCGACATCGTTCGGAAAATCTTACCGCGGTTGCTCCAAAAAACCCCGTCGCAGCCTCGCAAGACGAAATACAATGTCCCGTGCAATGGGATGTCAGTACGGGTAAAAGTACTGAGTATGTAAGGCTGGAATCAACAACATAAGTAGGACGAAGATATTAAGAGAATAGAAGTAACCTGCCATCTGAGAACGTACAATATACAATGCATGAGTTTAAAAAAATCATATGCAAGTATATATATATATATATATATATATATACATACAAATAGTATCATCATTATAACGTATCTGACCTTTTCAAGACTCGGTGTGTAACGTACTCGGCCCTTTCGGGACTCGGTGTGTAACGTACCCGGCCCTTTCGGGACTCGATGTGTAATACCAACTAATAAGTGGTTGCACAATAGGTGCAATACCCGACCGACTATAGTGCGGCTCGGTGCAGTAAAATAGTGCATACATATATATATACACACAATGCATAATAAGCTAATGAAGTGACAACAGCCTTTCGGAGTGACATAAGGTCGTAACCTCCGAATAAATTATGGAGTTCGTATCGAATCCAAGGAAATAACTTAATGATGATAAACATGATAATATGGTAATAATCAATCAAATAATTAAGGCATTAAGATTTGAAGTACATAGCATAGGAATGGAGTGAATTTGTTATGGAACGCTCATGTTCAAGTTCTAGTTAGATTTGTGCCAAAGAAAGAGAGAAATGAACACCTCACATACCTTATCCGTCAAGCCACCACTTAAAGAATCCCTTACTCCGATGCTTGCCCTTCACCCAAACTTGTATATTGAGAAATACATCTTTAATCATACTTTCATCATATTTCTATCAACTTATATGCACTAATTAGTGAAGACTAATTTGGGTTATGAAATTTTGGGCAGCATCTCCCCTATATTATCCACTTCCTACAAATACCAAAACACCTCCCAAACAATACCAACAATATCAACAACAATATCATCAAGATTCTATAAGATAAATATGTATATTTTCATCCAAAACTATCTTCAAACTTCACTCCATAAGCCAACAACACCAACACAATAATTATAACTCTTATTCTTGTAATCATTCCTAAATCAATATTAATGAAGGTATATTCATACCCTATCTTTACTAAAGTAGCAAGATCTCCAATATTTAATTTGAGTCCAAGCCAACTCCATCGCAAAATAAACTATAATCCCAATTACACGCTGTCCGGTCCTCGATTAATACTTTGTCACTCAAAATTACTCAAAATCCTCACTTTTATGGTGTATATAAGCTCTCATATGCTTGCTGAACTGTTTGGAATATTTGGGAAATTTTTGGTGGAGAAAAATGGGCATTTTACCCTTTATATAGTGGATTAGAAAGTCCTTCTGCGCGTTTGCGCTGCCTTGGGGCGCGTTCATGCAGAGTTGGCCAGCGCTACTCTGTGCGTTTGCGCCACCCTTTGGCGCGTTCGCATAGGGTTAAGTCCTCCACTGGCAGTCCATCTTAAAATGCTCATAATTCTCTATCACGATGTCAGATCGACACGCGGTTTGTCATGTTGGAAACTAGACTTCCCAAACTTCAATTTAGGCTTTTATTTCACTCCAAAACTCCTCATATACTAAAATATATCCTTTCCTCAAGTAGGGCCAATATTGCCCCTCATACTTTCTCTAAAATCCAACAAACTTAATTTCCTTGATTCACTTGCACTTCAATCCTTCCGTAACGTATTTTATAAACTTAAGCCCTCATAAAAATAAGCGCATCTAATCTCAAATATCCTTGGGGTAACTCCAATGTCCATACTTAAAACAGCCAACATCTACGAATTTCAATGTACCAAACTGCGGGTTGTAACATTAAGCATGATTATTGTCCTGGCATGTGTTTCAACTTTATGGAAAATTAAAATGATTTATTCTGGACAGTACACTTGAATAGGATACTTGTTTTAGTTATGTAGATGACCAATGGATTGCCACATGATTTTTTGAGTACTAACTTGGGTTGTGTAACCTGCTAATGAGCGTATCTTAAACTTAGCAATCTCTTTTAAATGTTGCTTGAGTCATGGCTTAATTACCTAATGTGAGTAATGCTTAACTGTGAGACTCAACATAAGTGACTTAAGTGACCTTTAGTGGTACTGTCTAATCTTGTTTGAACCCTTTAATCACTGATGCTTGGATTACAAGACTTTGCTAGCTTAAATTAGATGAAAATGTGGTAACTTATTTGATTTGACTTAGAAGATTTGTTGGTTTATTGGTTCAAGTACACTGATTTGAGAATTTTAAGCCTACTTTTAATCTAAACATGCTTGCTCTCTTATCATGCTGATTGTATAGGTCATAGCTAGGTTAAGTAAAGAGTTATAGTTGGTCCAAACAGGATTTAATGATGTCTAAACAGGCTTATACAAGCCTTAAGAAGTGATCAAGGTTCTTGAATGTGATTGAGTGAGGTCTTATTTCTTCTATATGTGTATTAATCTACCCGAGTGTACCTAAGTCTGATAGATTCTCTCGAAATGGCACAAGGATGGCCTTGATGCAAACTAACTAGTATATGATAAGGCTAAAATAGGTAAAGAGTCCGCCTTGAATCATGTGAGTTTAAAGTAAAAAGATAGACTGATTCTCATCTTAAGCTGAAACAGGTAAAGAGTCCCGGATTGAACCATGTGAGTTTAAAGTAAAAAGATAGACTGATTCTCATCTTAAAGTAAAAAGATAGACTGAACTTCAGAGAAAGGTATCTGGATCTTGAGTTTGAGGTCTATGTGTCCATAAGGGCCCTGTTCTTGTGCATCTTTCCTGACTTGGATAGTCATGTATGTCCAGAACTTGCTTTCCTTTTTCTTTTTTTTTGAGAAATGATATTAGATATTTATTTTGGTTATGATGAATTACAAAATGAAACTGGACACATAACCTTAGCTTAAATAGTCTTGAAGAATAGTATGCATGATCATCTAAGTTTCTTGAGCGAAAGAAGTTTTGAAATGGTTTAGGAATTGTAGGCTAATAGTAAGATAACTGAAGAGTCCATCTACATTAATGTTTTTTTATAAGCATTTAGTTAGGAATGATTAAATAATAAGAATCTTGCGTAATCATGTGGATTTGTGATGCGTGCTAAAGATCACATGGCATGTGGAAGAGCCTTTTAAAAGGTGCCTTAGGGGAGGATCAAAGGGAACCAACTACCACTTGGTTCATAGCATTTTTCCTCCAAATAAGAGGCACCATGGCACTTCTATGACCCTATAGGGTGTATGTTTTCTACATAAGTACATTGTGATCCCATAAATTCAGTCATTTGACACAAGAGAGTAAGGACTTAGGTCATATCTCTTGATTAAGTTGTTTCCCTCTAGCTAAAAGCAAATGGTGAAACTGTGAATGTGTAATTGAGGGATTCTGTGCAAAGGGAGAAGATTTTAGACAAAACATTGAGTCTTGAGTACTAATATCTATTTTGGATGAAATACTAAACCATGAAAGCCATTTGGACTGCTTGAATTGCCTGTGTGACACATTTCTTTTAGGAAATCTGCTGAGATTGAAATGCATGATTGTTCTTTTCTTCTTTTGTCATCTTACTCAAGTCATAGCCTCGGTGAAATCTGCATACCTTTCTTGTGCATATTTATTACTGAACCTAAATGAGGCCTATCTTTACCACCTCTATGATATTTCTGAACATTAGAGTTTAATGAAATCCTATTTTGGATGCCACTTCTTTAGCATAAAACTGCAATTTGTGCTCTGTATGTCCTATCTTAACTAAACATGGTAAATACTTCCCATAATCCCTCTGGTCTGAGCATGATTAACTAAATGAATGGATGCCTACATGTTTAATGTTGTTTACAGTCAATGTACCTACCTCAACCTTCCCTGTGTTCATTATGTCAATTGTTAGAGGGTATGAGCTTGATCAAACTTATGTGAATGACTTACCCATCCAGTGTTAGCCCAGCTAGTCTAGTTTTGCCTTAGGCAGAGTATGAGACCAATGTTATTATTCACACAATTGAAGGTAGATGTAAAGGTACTTAATTGAGGAATAGGTCCTAGGACACATTTAGGGCGGGGTATGCATAGAATATACACCAAAGTTATTAAGGAAAGAAGAGGATATACAGGTAATATACACTTGATAGACACATCACGTGTATACTGTGTGTCTATGAGCGAAGCCTGCTAAGTATACATAGGGCATATATATTGAATGAGTAAATATAGGATTGGAAACTCATTAGGTCTCAATTTTGACTTAGCTGTATTTTACAAGAATAGATGGGCCTAGCCCAATTCAGACGTAATACAAGGTTAGCCCATATTCCAATAAGTCTAAAAAAAAAAAAAACAGAAAGAAAGGAGCTTGATTACTCTTTTTGTTGTCTAGGCTTGGACTACCAAGGCCCAATGACCTGAAGTAGTATATCTATATGTATATATGTAGTAGGCATGTTATAAGTATATATATGTATATGTGTATGATAAGTTCAGTAGATTGAAACTAAGCGGGTCCCTCTTCTCTTTTCTCCCTCCACTGGATTGGCTACTTGGGCTGAGTCGAGCCAACTTGTTGGGCCAAGGCACAATACTTTCACATCATCGAGTCCGATAAGAAAAAGGGGAAGCTAACATATGTATTAAAAGCGTAGAAAGCCCAACATGACCATGTATACGAACTAGGCTTGGTACGCCCCTAGCCTTCCCTTTCCTTTTTCAATTAGTCATTTATGTTTTCCTTTTATTTTGTAAAGTTGTTGTATTCATACTTGTAAGAATTTGTAAAAATCTATTATAGTGGGATCTTTATGATTATGAACTAGCCATCTTAAGACAACGGTGCCTACTCCATTTAGTTCGACTTTAGGTCCCTAACAAACAATTTTCAAAATTCGAAATTAGTGTAGTAGTTTTCTCAAATGAAATGACAAGCTAATTAAACTTTCTTAGCACAAGTTAAAAGGATAAGAAAAGGGGAATTTTGATACCACTACAATATTTTGAAAAAGGCCAAAATCAAACCCAAAGGATTTGTGAATAATAAAATGTTTGTATGTAAAAAAAAAACAAGTATTTGTGAATAGTAAAATGTTCGTATTGAGTTTTAGAATAAGACGTTCTAAACGTATTAAACGGAGTGACCAGAAGCCAAGTATGGGATTAAGAATGAGCAAGATTATACTCACTCATTGATTAAACAAAACAATTTTATAACTTTTTGTACTATCCTTATACATAAAAGGAAACTATTAGTATCCGGATATTATAAATCCATATATAAGGGGAATATATTCAATTCTTTTCAAAATTAAATGATATGCAATAAATGACAGATTTTGTAAATGTAGGAATAAACACGAAATAAACGGTTCATGCAAATACTCATACATTGGAATTCGAAGGTCAACCGTATAGTATGGATCCTTAATACTAGGGTGCCTAACACCTTCCCTAGGGGATCACCAGAACCCTTGCCTAGAACTTTGGTTACAAGGGCTTTTTCACGATGTTTGAATAAATCCTTTGTGCCCAGTTTTCCTAATAACCTAAAAATTAGGTGGCGACTCTTCTAAAACAAAGTCCGAAAGAGCACCAAACAAGTTCGAAGTAGCTTTTCGAGCGCTAACCCCGCCCACGAAATGCGAACCACAACAGATGGAGACTCTGCTGGGGATTTAAAGGTTCTAGCCATAAGAATTTCAGTATAATATGAGTTTATTTGTTTTAACTATTTATGTGTTTATTTTCCCACAATTATAACTGTCATTGCATGCATATCATAACTTCGCCGCTCCTGGCATTTATGTGCTATCTTGAAGCATGTTTGTGCCTATGTGATGAACCATTGTTCTTATAGGGACGGGAGAAATCTTAACTGTGTTTTTTTTTTTTGTAGATGAAACGAAGAATCCGTTTCGACATAGTTATCGAGGCTCTAGACTTATTAAGAGCTTAGTGGGAATGGTTAGGTGATGCTCATCGAAGGACAATTAGCTGCACTCTAGGTCATCTACCTTTCATCATGACAATGAAAGGTCACCCGGAACTAATGGAGGTATTAGCCGGGTATTGGGACGAAAAGGAAATGTTGTTCCGTTTCGGGAATATTGAGATGGCTCTAACTCTAGAGGAGATTAGGGATGCCATAGACAGTAATCGAACCTTTTTAAGAAGGCGACACAAGCCGGACCATAATTTGTTGTTTCCTCATAGGCCGACTGTTGGCTAGATTATGAAATTTCTTGCTTTGACTAAGGCGCCCTAGGCACATGGGCCTAAAATAGCCTTCAGAGACCTGTTCCGGAGATTTGGGAACGTCACTGGGTATACTTTGTATCAAAGGGAGTTCAAAAGTCGAGAAGAGTGGGAAGCTGTCAGGCCCTTAGCATTTGCCATCGCCTTATTAGGTACTATAATATTCCCAAAAGATGAATCACTCGATATAGACACCCGTGTGATCTATTTAGCCTAGGCAATCTTCTATGGCATAACCAAAGATCAAGAAACTAGGTATTTCGACCTAGCCCCTATCATCTTGGCGGACATCTTCCGGGCCTTAGACAAATGCCGGAATCTTTTTCGATAATTCCAAGGATGTAATATGCTGTTGCAGTGGTAGATTATCAAACACCTCAACATGGCCAAAGAGGTTCGGTGGTTGGAGTCGACGGTGCATCGTGATAGATCGCCCGTAGATTACTTTCCAACTCTCAGATTTGTGTCCAAAACTGCTTGGGCTAATTTCTTCGCTGAGTTGACTGAAGATAGGATCTAGTGGATGTTCCCTGACTTCATTTTGGAGAGTATAGTAGTTCAGGGGAAAAATTGCCCATTTATGCCATTAGTCGGGGTCCGAGGGATCCGCCCTTACTATCTAGCCCGAGTTTTAAGGCAGGAAAATGGTACACCAAATGGGGAATCGTGAGCAATTCATCATTGAGCACACAGAGCAAAAGATAAAAAATGCAGGGATAATACTCAGGTAATAGAATGGCCGTGTGAAATGGGGACTAGACACACAAGCCACAGACAAGTTTGAGGCGGATGCGACCTAGACTATCATGACAGGCTGCAAAGCCATTTGGCCAGCACACATACACCAGGGTCAACACTTCATCACGATGTCCGAGAAGGGGATGACCGTCTGAAAGAATGTTTAGAAAGAACGGACGAGCTTCTGGCTAAAATTCTGGAAGAATTAGATCCCCTGATAGTCAGAATGGAGCTATATCAAACGCGTCTTTACATTCAGACCACCCTTCGAAGGGCCAAAAAGGCCAAAACAAGTCAAGCATTGACATCAGCTGCTGGGGGAGAACGCCATTTATTTTGCTTTTGTTTTTTATTATAGCCCTATGTCGGCTTCATCACCTTTGTAATCCCTTCGGGGAAGATATTATTATTAATATGATGATTTTTCGAGGAAACGGTTCATCTTTACAAATGGCACTTGCATGTTTCAAATGATTAGGATAGCCTTGGCTCAAAAAACCTTAGGAACACACATAGTATAATAGTGTACAAATTACATGACTGCTTACTACATGCTTCACATGCCTACTTGCTATATGTGCTATCATGTATTAAATCCTGAATATGATTAATCTAATTACATGCCTAAAACAAAGACCAATTGACTTAAAGACTTGCCCTAATTTATCTCCACTCAAAAAGGTTGACTTACAAGTGGCAAACCAAGGAGACTAAAACACGTTCACCCTCTCAGAAATAGCCGAGATGCTGCGTCTTAAGGTTCAACAGCTAGAGGAACATCTGCAAGGGATTGGGAAAAAGATCGAAGAGGTCGATAGATTACTGAATTTGGTTGGTACACCTCAAGAGGGGATGTCCCAAGAACAATATATTGAAGAATATATGTCAGAAGAAGTGAGGGAGTTAGTGATGAATTACGTACCCTTAGAAAGGAGGCTAGAGATGCCTCGAGAAGAAGTCCCCGAGGAAAATAAAAATCAGAGGGTAGAATTAGACCCATGAGTAATTGATCCGCTGGAGGAATCGAAGCCTCAGGAAGAAGCCTCCGAACCATAGAAAGTCGAGAAAAGACAGTCGGGGGAGGCCAAACCCCAGGACATAGAAGTAGAAGAGTCCAAGCCTGTGGACAAAGAGGACGGGGAAGGCATGGAGCCTTTCACAATATTTCCCGAGTTCCAAGTGAAGGGACGTGATGTGGACGATGAGTCCAGTTACTATGTACCCACTGATAAGGAGTCAGATTTCTATACACCCGCTCCCGAGCCGCCACACCAACTACATCTACTGTGGTCTCGGAAAATTTTGAAAGGATTGCCGTCAGGCGCCCGGATGGTGGGGCATAGCTTTTTAAGGCTCGATCCTCTCCTTTCAGTGTGGCGCCCAAGCCCGTCAGCTGTAGGGAAGTGTTCAAGAGAATGCAGGAAATTGGAATGCCCTGCTCCTCCCGAATCCAATTGCCAACCCCCAAGTTGGTCTATGCCTACAAAAGGTGCCTTTTTCACCGCAACTAGGCAGGGCACAGTTTGGATGAATGCTTAGGGTTGAGAAAGAGAATCATTAGCATGGCAGATGATAAATCATTAGAACCCTATGGGGCGCACATACCCTTTTAGTCCACGACCCAATCGTCCCAGGAGAAGGAGTCACCGCCGAAACTCAGATCTGGCGGTATGATTTCACAGTCTTTGAGGAGACATATGCCCGCATCTTCTCAACTTTGGCTACATTGAGAAAAATCACACCCGTGGAACCTGTCTACGAGCCTGTGCCAATAGGGCCCAACAGGAACAAGTTTTGCTTGTACCATACTGGAGCTATGGGACATGATGCTAAAGAATGCTATGCATTCAAGCTCGAGCTTGAGCATATGATTAAGATGGGGGAGATTTTGTTCATCCTCCCGGCACAGTACTTAGAAGAAAGGAAAGATGAGAGAGCGAGTTCGTAAGGACAGCGATCGCAGAGCTATATTTTTGGATAGATATTAGGTGTCCCCCAATTTTTCACATAAAAAGTTGCCCCCCCCCCCCCATAAATATGTAAGGAATTGCGCCGACCTGATGTCCCTAGGAGGGATACGCGGGAAGCCCTTATCGGGCCTGGTTTGGGGATGTCTTTAGTTAGGGTTAGCCTGTAAATATCCTTCTATCGTAAAACGAACTATGATGGGGCCTGATTTCCCTATTGGGATATGTAGGCGGTCTATGTAAGACTTGTTCCTTACATAAAATAAATTATAATCCCCCCCATTTGTTTAATTTTTGTAATAGGAAAAGGGTTTGTCAAAGTAAGTCAACCTCAAAGCCCATTGGACCAAGATTCACCCAAATCCAAAAAGGGCCCATAACCTCCGAACCTTTAGAGCAAAGGATCGATTAGTATTCTGGCTGTAATACATAACTCTATGTGCTACGTGCGCTCTTAAATACCGATATGTGATATCTTCCTTTTATATTTATATCTAAGTAACTAATTTTGTCTACCATTGAATTATTCTTATCTTATAGAACGAGGCCAATTAGTTTAGTACCGAAAGCTGGCATACTTCGCAAGATCAAAGGCCGCGTTAGCATCCCTCTCGAAAGAAGATAAAGGAAAATAAAAAATGACTGGTACACCGGATAATGGTGGAAATGAGCTCGTTCTTCACGAGGGAGATACCCAAGACCCACAGGAAGTATCATCTCAAGAGGATGTGAACGCGACATTACTAACTGCCGTCACGACCCTCCAAGAAAAAGTGGCTAGGAATGAGGCAGCCAATGCTGACAAGGACGCCTCGACTGAAGGAAGAAGGCCTCCTCCTCTATTTCCTTCACTAAGCTCTCTAATGCCTGATCACTTCCTCATCTACCCACCAAGAACCATCCCACCTCCATTAAATCCAACTGACCGGAATCATATGGGTGTTTCTTATCACACTCACCCACCAAAAAGATACACCCAAATCCCGGGAACCATCCATTCGGTTCCCTCATATCAAGCTCCCCAGTCGGTGTGTAATAATCTATCAAATCAACCACGTGTTTTAGCTCTGCTAATAGGGCAAACTACGTGTGTTCCATTTAACCATCCCACTCACCAAACAGTGTCTTTATACACTCCCAACGTCCCAAATGAATCTTCCCTGAGACACAAGGAACTGGACCACTATGAGGAAATGGAGAAGGCTTGGAGAGGCAACACGACAAACGTGATAGGAATATGGAAAAGAAAATGGAGGAACTATTGGAAAGGTCCAACAGGACCACCGAAAAGTCCACAAGGTTAAGATATAATGATCTGTGTATGCATCTAGACTTAGACTTGGACTTGCTGGAAGGATTCAAATTCCCAAAGTTCGAAGTGTTCGATGGAACAAGGAATCCTAAAGCACATCTTCGGTCCTACTGTAACCAGTTGATCGGCATTAAAGAGAATGAACCTCTGATTATGCGGCTATTCAGCCGAAGTTCAACTGGCGAGGCCGCTGAATGGTTCGCAACCCAAGACATGCGTCAATGGTTTACTTGGGAAGACATGGCAGAAAGCTTTATGGAGAGATTTCGATTCATCATCGAAACAGTGCCCGACCGATACTACCTTGAAAAGGTCAAACAAAAATCAATTAAGAACAACAAAGAGTTCGCCAGTTAGTGGAGGGCCGAAGCGGCCGTGTGCGACCACAATGTGAGGAGTGGAAGCGGTCTCCGTATTTATTAGATCACGGGGAACCGGACTTCTGTGACAGAATGTTGTCCATGGCCGGTGAGGCCACTCATCGAATTAGTTAAAATGGGAGGGGCCATAGAAGATGGTCTCAAGTCTGGTAAGATCATCAGCGTCTTCAACAAGGCATCTGGACAAGCCCCCATAGGAGTTTTTCGCAAGAAAAAAGAGGACGTGGCAAGTATATCCCACACCTCAAAGCTGAACCCCAAGAGACAGGAAGAGTCACAATCTTCTTACCAAACACCACCACCCATCAACTATTCAACCCCTCCTTATAGTCCTGCGTCTATATTTTATGCACAGCCAAGTTTTACTACCGCTGTGCCTGCCTATATGGCTCCACCAAATATCCGAGTACCTACTTACCAACCACCACCACAACAAACCTACCAGCCACCTTTATAAAACTATCAAACAACAACCCATGCTTATCGCCTACCACAGAACAAACCACCACAAATCCATCAACTCCCAAACTACCAAAACCAACCGCCATCACCAGCTTACAATGCGCCATACCTTTATACACCGCATGTTTAATCCAGAAAGTTCCCCCAAAGCCAACACAACCGGGGAACAGATTCTACAGAGTCGACCAGAATTGAGCTTATCACTCGGGAGGTAATGGGCACAGCACCGATGACTGCATAAATCTCAAGCATAAAATCCAAGACCTGATTGACAAGGGGGAGATACTCTTGAAAACCGCAGCACCCAACGTGAACACAAATCCATTGCCCAATCATAGAAACAACGGGGTTTATATGATTAAGAGGGGCCAAGATTAGGAAGTTTGCAGGGCATTGGTCCCGAGGACAGTCAAATCAATCAAACAAACTGTGGCCTCCCTCACACTCCAGGAGCGTCCTAAGGTCTTTCCCCTGATGCCAAAAGTGCCTATGAATTGTTCAAAACCTTAGTCCCGGCACCATTAATAGCGCAGGCGGCACACAGGTAGTGGTCACACCCAAGGAATCGGCATTGTGTGGCAGGGTCATATCCCAAGGCATGACCCCTTGAGGAGATGCTATACCCCCGAAGAGTTGGCTCGAAATTCCACAAAGAAAGAGCGCCCCAAAAGAGCCATAACTGAGGAAGAAGCCGAAGATTTCTGGCGACGTATGCAACTAAAGGATTATTCAATCGTTGAGCATTTGAAGAAAACACCGGCGCAGATATCAGTGCTAGCCCTACTGGTCAGCTCCCCACCTTACAGGCAAGCTCTCATGAAGGTATTGGATAATGCACATGTGTCGGCAGGCACGAGTAGTGAGGACTTGCCCTAGCTAGTCGCCCACGTCATTGGAGAGCACAAGATCCGTTTCTCCAAAGAGGAATTTTTGGTCGAAAGGGGAATCCATAACCGAGCTCTTTACATCACTCTGGAATGTCGAGACAAAGTAATAGAAAGAGTGCTCGTGGATAATAGAGCGGGACTCAATGTGCGTCCGTTGACCACATTAACATAACTTGGGTATGACATTGGCAAGATCCGCCAAAATAGGACCAACGTCAAGGCATTTGATGGATCCTAGAGGGACTCTTTGGGGGAGATTGATCTACATATCTAGATAGGACCTGCTTCCTTCACGACAGAGTTTCAAGTCATGGCAGTCACTGCCAACTACAACCTGCTTTTGGGAAGACCGTGGATATATACTGCTGGCCCTGTACTATCAACGTTGCACCAGGCAATGAAATTTGAATGGCGAGGTCAAGAGGTTGTGGTTACAACCGAAAAACATACATAGTAATATCCTTACAATAGCATACCGGTGATTAAAGGAAATCCCGACAGGTTTGACTTCCACATGGTGGAATATATCGGGGCAACCCACACTGAAGAGAAAGATGACCAACCAATTCCATTAGCATAAAAAATGATTGCCTCCACGATGCTAAGAAGTGGTTTTCCGATAGGGAAAGGTTTGGGAAAAGATTCAAAGGGCATAATTGAACCTGTGCTAATCCTAAAGGAAATCTGCCATTTTGGCCTCGGCTAATTCCCAAGCGAGGACGAGCACACGAAAGCCATCTAAAGAAAACAAAGGACAAGGAATTTACCACAGTGTATCCTAGAGTTGTACCAGTCATTTCCTAAGAGAATGCTAATGAAGGCGGATGATGAAGCTGACGAGGGTCTGGGATTGCTGTTTCAAGAAGAAGAATGTTGCGCGATCATAGAAGAATGCCAAGAGATGCTGACCATACGCAGTTTGAGGCTGGGGGAGCGCCTGGAAAATTGGACATCCAATCCCTTCTTGGCTCCCTGGTAGAGAAATGGACTTTCTTTAGAAAACCCCTTGTCACACCCCACCCTTGGTAAGGCGTGATTGCCAACCGGCACCTTACAGGAACCGAGCGAACCAACTTATAACTTACATCCTTCGTGTCTCAAATGGAAACAATAATATCAAGAGGCTAAATATGAACATAATATCATGCATAAGTAAATGTATAATAGACCCATGATGCCGACATTACTCTTTGTCACACTATGACTAAGCTGTACACAGGAACTGTCAGTAAAGCCTCTATGAACATGACTGAGGTATACAAGTCGGGACAGGACCCCCGACGTACCCTTAACAAAATTAATATATATATCCATAGACTCAGACTTGGCAATGCTCCAGGAAAAAGTGGAGCCACCACTCAAGATCAGCACCGAAGGCAGCCTACGATGAAAGATCCTCGTCTCGTCTATCTACGCCTGCGGGCATGAACGCAGCGTCCACAAGAAGGGACGTCAGTACGAGCAACGTACTGAGTATGTAAGGTATAAATAATAACATAATGAAAGTATGAAGATAACGTAATATAAAAGAGATCAGCTTGTGTCTCTGAATGCCTTTTTAAGGCGAATGTCGTGCATGCTTAGCTTTTAAAAAAGACTTTTCCATATATATCCATATATAATATCTTGTCCGGCCGTTAAGGCACGGTAATATATATAGCATCTTTCCTGGCCATTAAGGCATAGTTATATATAGCATCTTGCCCGGCCATTAAGGCACGGTAATATATATAGCGTCTTTCCTGGCCATTAAGTCACAGTAATATATATAGCATCTTGCCCGTCCGTTAAGGCACGGTGTTATCTTGCACGGACATATAAGCGCGGTGTTATCCCCAGCTGATCAGTGGGATGCAATGCATACATACATACATATACATAAAAATACATAAATGGAATCAATATCATCATTAGCATTAGCGTTATCACTATATCCTTCCTTGAAGGATCAACCATCGTAAGTGTAGTCGACGATGTCATGGGAGTCTCGAGAATCATGAACTTATATAGCATTAGAAATAGAATCGTCATCGCTATATCTCGCCTCGAAAGAACAATGATTATGAGGCGAGATCAATCACAAAAGAATAGTCTTAAGATCATGAAAAAGCTCAATAATATCGTAAGGACCATGAGATTCATAGACTTCTAGCATTTGTGGAAGCAAGGATATTATGGAAATGGTACAAAGGTTTATAACAAGCAATCATGCCTTCAGAAAGAAAGGGTTTAGCCTTAACATACCTTTTTGGTCGCCTTAGCTTTAACTACTCAACGCTCGCCCTCCCAGGCTCGTAAATCTATATTCAAGAAAATTTATACTATTGTTAGACTCACCTTTATACGCTTGTCTTAGTCCTTCAAATAAATCTTTCCAGAATACTATTGAAAATTTGAACATCCCCTATATTCTTTACCTCCTCCAAATACCAAAACAACTTTAAAAATGCCAACAACCTCAACAACCATATCAATACCAATATATTGCATAAAACATCCCACACGATGTTTCTCCAATACTCAAACCAACCATAACAACATCCATTAATACCATAATCAAAGAATTATATTCAACTCTTTATGAATGATTTTTCTCTATTATTCTTTCCTTTCAAGAATTGCTAAACCTTTATATCATCTTAATCATGTAAATAATAGCAAGAACATACCTTATAGTAGAAGAACTTCACTTTATTCACCCTTTCCAAGATCAAGTTCAACACCACCTTAAGATGAAACAAGAACAATTATCTTCCATAAATTTTTCCTTGAGGTTTTGATGTCTCTTGATGATATGGAAATGTTTTGGAAGATTATGGAAGGTTAGGAAGGATTATTGAAAATTATGGAGTGTTATAGAAGATGATGGAATGTTATAGAGAGTTATGGAATGTTATGGAGAGTTGTAGAACTCTCAAGAAGTATGGGAGGTGAGAAAATGATGAAAAATAATGGGTTAGAGGGGTATTTATAAATGTAGTTCGGGTCGGGTACTGTAGCACCCGGTTACTGTAGTACTACTGTAGCACACGTTTCTGCTCGGTCAGCTGAACTTGTAACGTCCATAATTCTCTACTCCGATATCGTATTGATGAGCGGTTTATTACGTTGGAAACTATACTCGACGAACTTCATTTTAGGCTTTTGAAACGCATTAAAACTCTTAATATACTAGGAGATATAGCCCTCCAAATTTGACCCAAAATTTTATCAACTTTTTCCAATTTTTTGACAAATTTATTTTCTTCGATTTTCTTGGTCTCGGAGTTTTCCATAGCTTATTACATGAAAGTAAATCGTCATGACCATAGAATTAGTTCGTATAATATCATATATCCTTGAAGGGAACTCCAGTATCCATACTTAGAACGTCCAATACTTATAAATTTTCACGTACGAAACTACGGGGTGTAACATTCTCCCCCCCTTCAAAAACATTCGTCCTCGAATGTTAAAGTAGAGTTAGCACTGGGGTAAATGTCCATGTTCTTACCTGCATTCACTGGTAATTACTTTGCTCACTTGCTCAATTAAAATAGAACTTTTCGAATTACGCAGGTTATCGTTCTTCCTTTGCCGTTTGCACTTTTATGTGATACATACTTTCATTCAGAATTTCTTGTTCTCACCGATATCCCCTAACTTCGTCTTCTTAGAGTTTAATTCATTCTCATTCCTTCCTTTTTAGTATCCTCGAACTAGTCATATCACAACATCATTTTCTTTCCATAGTAGTCAAATTAATCCTTGTGATACTTTATCTATCAACCAGTTTAACACCGGAATTTTTTTTGCTTAACTCCTCTTGCCCTTAGTTGGACTTCTTGCACTTGCGCTTGCTGACGGTAACTCTTGTACTTATATCAAATATCTCAAATCTCTTCCTTAAGGATTCCTTCCTTCAACTTACCCTTAAAGTTTCCGATTCCTTAGTTCGGATAATAAATTAAGAGTGAACTCTTAACTAAGGGTCTTTGTCCTGTAGTGAATTCAAATCGCTTCGTTCTTTCCTTATATGTAACCTCCATTCCTCCCCCCCCCCCCCCCCTTTTTTAAGGGAAGCCATTATTTTACTTGTTCCACGAGGGTTCATTGTCACCAACTTGTTTCGACCAAACGCAATAGCCTTTGATAATTTCCTTTAGGGTTCTCCCTTTATTTTTTGACCTCTGCCCGACTCTCATTTAATAAGTCTAATGTACTTATTTGTTGTTTCGGTTTATCAGTCAAGTGGATCTCTTAATTCCTTAAATGCTCGTCTCCTCTATTTATATCCTTGAATCCGTTTCTTGCGATCTTATCTTCGTCTACTTTCATGACTTCTCCTTGATTTCGTTAGCTCATCTTGCTTCATAGCTCCCTATTACTTTTCGATTGCCCCATTGTCGGGTGTCATAATTCCTCCAATACCTTATTCAGTCAATCCTTGTCTTCGTCATGAAATACCTATAAAGTGCATCCTGTCATTCACTTCTGATTTCCCTTTGCGATATCATAGCTTGCTCGTATGTATGTCTATTCCTCGTATTTTCGTCCTGTTTCCTTTGTAATCGTATCTCTATTCCAAGTCCACTGTCTTATGCCATCACTTGTCTACCTTTGCCAACCTTACTAATTTATTAAACTTCCCTTATCGTCGATGGTCACAAAACTTCCTTTAATCAATTCATAACCGATTTCTCGTATACGTGCTCCTTGATTTCCTTTGCTCTTAAGGTGCTCTTTCCCATCGCCACTAATAATATCTACCTAGAAGTACGCAAAACATTCCACTATGAGTACAAACCCATCTTGATCTCGTATAGATATATATCTTCTAGGGTGAAACTTCCAACTCATTAACTTCCTTCTCCATATTAGTATTTCTTTGTTACCTCTTGCTAAACAATCTAATCTATAAATCATAATACCTTATTTGAGTTCCTAATGCCAACTTTCCTTATATTTCCAATAGGTCTCAATCCCCCGAAATCTCGGATGCAACTTATTCCAGTTTCTTTAACTGCTAATCATTTTCCCCCCAGGGTTCCTCCTTTAAATTAAATTAAAGTCATTCTAAAACTTCTCCTTGAAAGCGTCTCATAGTTGTTCCTTCAATCATGACTTACCAAACGGCTGATGGTCATATTTTTCCTTTACTCTTTCTCTATAAACATGCAAACAATTCAATTTCTGAAAATTTCGGCAGAGTTTCCTCTATAATTCTTACTACCTCATTCCTGTACACAGTCTAGAAAACACATCCAATGCCCACAGAGCAATCACAAATACCCATAATATCTTGCTCAAGTTCTTATATCAATGCCTATCCATATTAATAAAACAGGAAACATACCTTTCGAATGAACAACTTCAATTCTCAGCAATTATCTCGTAACAGCATAATCAACTGCTTATCTATGATCAAAACATTTGGGGTTAGAATCAGGGACATCATATCCTATGATTTAGCTCTATGGCACGATCTAAGATGAGAAAGAAGGGTCAATCTTTCCTAAATGTCTTGCAGCCTCCTGTTTATAAGTGTGGTGCACTGCACACCATAAACAAGACTCTGCTAGACACGGCTTGCAGACAACTCTAGGACAAGAAGCTGCTACGATACCACTTTGTCACACCCCACCTTGGTAAGGCATGATTGGCACCCGGTACCTTACAGGAACCGAGCGAACCAACTTATAACTTACATCCTTCGTGCCTCAAATGGAAACGATAAGATCAAGAGGTTAAATATGAAATTAATATCATGCATAAGTAAATGTACAATAGACCCATGATTCCGACATTACTACTGTCACACTATGACTAAGCTGTACACAGGTACTATGAAAGCTCTATGAACGTGACCGAGGTATACAAGTCGGGACGGGACCCCCGAGTACCCTTAACAAAATTCATATATATATATATATATATATATATATATATATATATATATATATATATATATATATATATATATATATATATGCATAGACTCAGACTTGGCAATGCTCTAGGAAGAAGTGGAGCCACCACTCAAGATCAGCACCTAAAGGCAGCCTACGATGAAAGATCGTCGTCTCGTTCATCTACACTGCGGGCATGAACGTAGCGTCCACAAAGGGTTGTCGGTACGAGCAATGTACCGAGTATGTAAGGCATAAATAACAACATAATGAAAGTATGAAGATAACGTAATATAAAAGAGATATATTGTGTCTGCGAATGCCTTTTTAAGGCGAATGTCGGGCATACTTAGCTTTTAAAAAAGACTTTTCCATATATATATATATATATATATATATATATATATATATATATATATATATATATATATATATATATATATATATATAATATCTTATCCGGACATTAAGGCACGGTAATATATATAGCATCTTGCACGGCCATTAAGGCACGGTAATATATATATAACATCCCGGCCATTAAGGCACGGTAATATATATTGCATCTTGCCGCTATTAAGGCACGGTAATATATATAGCATCTTGCCGGCCATTAAGGCACGGTAATATATATATGCCGGCCATTAAGGCACGGTGTTATCTTGTCCGGCCATATAGGCGCGGTGTTATCTTGCCCGGCCATATAGGTGCGGTGTTATCGCAGCTGATCAGTGGGATGCAATGCATACATACATACATATACATAAAAATACATAAATGGAATCAACATCATCATTAGCATTATCGTTATCACTATATCCTTCCTTGAAGGATCAACCATCGTAAGTGTAGTCGACGATGTCATGGGAGTCTCGAGAATCATAAACTTATATAGCATCAGAAATAGAATCGTCATCGCTATATCTCGCCTCGAAAGAATAAGTATTATGAGGCGAGATCAATCACAAAGAATAGTCTCAAGATCATGAATATGCTCAATAATATCGTAAGGACCATGAGATTCATAGACTTCTAGCATTCGTGGAAGCAAGGATATTATGGATATGGTACAAAGGTTTATAACAAGGAATCATGCCTTCAGAAAGAAAGGGTTTAGCCTTAACATACCTTTTTGGTCGCCTTAACTTTAACTACTCAACGCTTGCCCTCCTAGGCTCGTAAATCTATATTCAAGAAAATTTATACTATTTTTAGACTCACCTTTATACGCTTGTCTTAGTCCTTCAAATAAATCTTTCTAGAATACGCAAAATTTCGCAAAGACATCTCTATATTCTTTACCTCCTCTAAATACCAAAACAACTCTCAAACGGTACCAACAACATCAACAACCATATCAATACCAATATATAGCATAAAACATCCTACACGATGTTTCTCCAATATTCAAACCAACCATAACAACATCCATAATACCATAATCAAAGAATTATATTCAACTCTTTATGAATTTTCTCCTATTATTCTTTCCTTTCCAAGAATTGCTAAACCTTTATATCATCTTAATCATGTAAATAATAGCAAGAACATACCTTATAGTAGAAGAACTTCACTTTATTCACCCTTTCCAAGATTAAGTTCAACACCACCTTAAGATGAAACAAGAACAATTATCTTCCATAAATTTTTCCTTGAGGTTTTGATGTCTCTTGATGATATGAAAATGTTTTGGAAGATTATGGAAGGTTAGGAAGGATTATGGAGAATTATGGAGTGTCATAGAAGATGATGGAATGTTATTGAGAGTTATAGAATGTTATGGAGAGTTGTAGAACTCTCAAGAAGTATGGGAGGTGAGAAAATGATGAAAAATAATGGGTTAGAGGGGTTGTAGCACTACTGTAGCACACGTTTTTGCTCGGTCAGCTAAACTTGTAACGTCCATAATTTTCTACTCCGATATCGTATCGATGAGCGGTTTATTGTGTTAGAAACTAGACTCGATGAACTTCATTTTAGGCTTTTGAAACACCTTAAAACTCTTAATATACTAGGAGATATACCCCTCCAAAGTTGACCCGAAATTCTGTCAACTTTTTTCCAAATTTTCGACAAATTTATTTTCTTCGATTTGCTTGTTCCCGGAGTTTCCCATAGCTTATTATATGAACGTAAACCATCATGACTATAGAATTAGTTCGTATAATATCATATATCCATGAAGGGAACTCCGGTATCCATACTTAGAACGTGCAATACTTATAAATTTCCACGTACAAAACTAGGGTTGTAACACCCCTTTTGCTAAAAAACGGCGAGATCGATTGAGGCCCGACTGATCGCCCTTTTCAAATATTTACCTCGTGATGTTTTAAAATGAGAATGGTCCGATGTTGTTTCGGATCAAGATCACAGTTTATAATCAATTATTTTCAAATTAATGAAAAGCCTCGATTCACAAAAAATCATTATTTTTAATAACAATAAAACTCTGGCTGTAAAACATGCATAATGAACAGTAATAAAACCTAATTTTACTTTGCCTCGCCTTTTCAGTAATAACCATAATAAAACAACCGAAAATGTCATGACCTGTCGCGAAACGAACGAGGAGAATGACGAGTTAGAGTACGAGGAGTACGACGAGGAGACGATGATGCTAGAGGGTTTGATAGAAGGATTGGAAGAATTGGAAGACAAGGAAAAGCCAAACATGGACGAAACTGAGGTAATCAACCTCGGTGATGAAGGAAACATCAAGGAAACACAAATCAGCGCGCATTTCAAAGCGTCATTAAAAGAGGAAATCATAGCTCTGCTAAAGGAATATGTGGACATCTTCGCCTGGTCATACGCTGATATGCCAGGATTGAGCACTGAAATAGTGGCCCACATATTACCTATCGAAGAAGGCTTTGCGCTGATCAAGCAAAAGACCCATATATTTAAACTGGACATTAGTATCAAAATCAAGGACGAAGTGGAAAAATAGATTGAATCTGGAATAGTGGAGGTGACGTCCTACCCCACTTGTTTGGCCAACATAGTCCTAGTGCCCAAGAAGGACGGGAAAATCTGAATTTGTATGGACTACCGGGATCTCAACCGGGCCAGCCCAAAAGATAACTTTCCCCTTCCAAACATCCACATTCTCATTGACAACTGCGCCAAACACGAGTTGCAGTCATTTGTGGATTGTTTCGCCGGATACCATCAGATACTCATGAGTGAAGAAGACACCGAAAAGACGGCTTTCATCACCCCTTGGGGAGTCTATCATTACCGGGTAATGTCGTTCGGCCTAAACAATGACAGTGCCATATCTATGAGAGCGATGACCACTCTGTTCCATGATATGATACATCTATAAATTGAAGTCTATGTGGATGATGTCATCATAAAGTCGAGGGAGAGTTCGGAGCATATCACGCACTTGCGTAAATTCTTCCACAGGCTTCGGAAGTTTAACCTAAAGCTGAACCCAGCAAAGTGTGCATTTGGAGTGCCTGCAGGCAAATTGTTGGGGTTCATAGTTAGCTGCGGAGGCATTGAATTAGACCCAACCAAAATCAAGGCAATTCAAGAACTGCCGCCTCAAAAAACCAAGAAATAAGTCATGAGCTTCCTGGGAAGGTTAAACTATATCGGGCGATTCATATCCCAGTCAACTGTAATTGTGGAGCCAATCCTTTAATTGCTCAAGAAAGACCCTCTTACAAAATGGATGGAAGAATGCCAGGAAGCGTTCGACAAAATCAAGAAATACCTTTCTAACCCTCCTGTCCTTGTACCGCCCAGACCAGGGAGTCCGTTGCTACTGTACTTATTAGTATCAGAGAATGCTTTAGGATGCGTGCTCACCCAAAATGACGAGGAAGGCAAAAAGGAACATGCCATCTACTATATGAGCAAGAAGTTCACATCCTGCTAGTCGAGATACACGCTCATAGAGAAAACATGTTGTGCCCTGACATGGGTCACCCAGAAGCTAAGGCATTACCTGTCCGTGTTCACCACCCACCTCATTTTCAGAATGGACCCATTGAGGTATATCTTTCGATTGTCGATACCTGTGGGAAGTTAGCCAAATTACAGATGCTACTGAGCAAGTTCGACATCGTATATGTAGCACAGAAAGCAGTAAAGGGACAAGCATTGGCTGACTTGTTATGAACTCAAACCTTTGAGGACTTTCTTCCCAGATAAAGAGGTATTGTCTATGGAAGAAGAGGTAACCGAGCCATATTTAGGATGGAGACTGTTCTTCGATGAAGCAGTCAACTATAAAGGATCAAGCATTGGAGCAGTGCTAATATCAAAAACAGGATAGCACTACCCGATGGCCGCGAAGGTCAATTTCAGATGTACCAACAACATGGCCGAATACGAAGCTTGTATTCTTGGCCTCAGAATGGTGTTGGACATGAACATACAAAAGTTGCTGGTAATTGGAGATTCTGACTTGCTCGTGAAATAGGTGAAAGGAAATTGGGCTACTAAGAATGACAAAATATTGCCATATGTGAATTTAGTACAAAAGCTGTGTGGGAGATTTAAAAGCATCGACTTCAAGCATACTCCGAGGGCTCAAAACGAGTTCGCTGACGCTTTGGCGATAATAGCCTCCATGATTCAGCATCTCGAGAGTACCCATATTGATCCATTGGAGTTCACACTGAAAGAAGAACAGGCTCACTGTGCCCACATTGAGGCTAAGTCGGATGGCAAGCCGTGGTACGCCGACATCAAAACGTACCTGGAGAAAGGAGAATATCCTCTGGAAAGCTCAACAAATCAGAAGAAAACTATCAGGAGGCTGGCTAATGGATTCTTTTAAAATAAAGAAATATTGTACAGTAACGACCCTTCCGGTCATTATGAAAAATCTAGGATCACCCCACCAAATAGATTCCAAGGGTAGAACGAGCTAATAGAAACTCAAATGTAGAAATCTAAGAATTGAAAACTTGGCTTGTTTGTGATTAGTGTTTGGTTGTGTTAAGTCCATTGGGGCTAACGTAGGAAATTAGACCTCCGTTGGGGATTAGGGCCACGAGTGAGTCCGTATAGTGTTTTTACATTAATGTGCATGTTTTTTTTGTGTTTGTGAGGCCTTGGATTAAGTGTTATGTGGTAGAGTGAAAAACTGGTAGAAATTAGCGAGGTCACTAGTTCAGTGGCACCGCTGTGGCGGACGTTGTACCTCTGCGGCGGGGCCGCTATAGCGGGGTGCTCCTCGCAGCTATGGACATAAGGGAATGGGGGTTTCCGCTATGGCGAACACTGGACTGCTGTAGCGCTCGCGCCATGACGGGTCCATGCTCGCCACAGCAATGAAGGTGGAGGTCTGCTACAGCGGGCCCTTGCCCACTATAGCGAGCCGCTGCAGCTGACAGAACGACCGCCGCAGTGGTCGACGGGGATAGTAAGCCGTGTTTTAAACACTTAGTCTGAATTCTTTATTCATAAATCTCCAAAACAGTTTCCAAGGAGCACCTAGGGCGAAATTCTAAGGCTATGGAAAGAATATTCTTGAGAGGTAAGTCACAACCCTTCCTTCCTTTATTACACATTCATCTCTAATATTATCATCATTCTAATAGGTCTACAATGGTGAATTGAGGACTAGTAACCCTAGAACTTAATAGACCTTTAATAGTTGGTGGGTTATGACTATTATTGTGTGGTTATCATCTAAAGGCTTGGGTTATCACTTTCTAATCAATAATTGAACCATTAGAGACATGAACTAAGTCAATTGAGACTTAGGATTTCATAAAATAGTAGCTTGACCATAGAAATTGCTTGTAAGAGATAACTTGAATGAATAACCTTATGAATTGATAGTTTATGGTTGCTAAGGCCAATGTTAGGATGATTTACACCTAGTAAGCATTCACCCATTAGAAAGGGGTAAAGTGGAAGGGTGTTCATTGAATTGATATTGTTAACTAGAGTGTTGTGACTTATTTAGCATCTTAATTGCTAGACTTTGAACGTTCCGAGGCATTACGAAAGGGAAAGGTTATAGCGGAGTGATTCGTATTGTTCTAGCTCTGCAGTTAAGGCAGGTTACGGTGTACTTGAGTTAGACTTTGACTAGTTGATTGTATGTGTTATGAGATTGATAGGAGAAATCATGTCTAGTGTCCGGGCATAATATGTGGTTAGAATCCCTATATGCTATTGATTGAGTGATAGTTTAGGCTAAATGTCATTATTCGATGTGTGGTAATATATAATTTGATGACAATTATGGTGAGCAGTTAATATGATCTTCTTGATGAAAATGATATACTACTTGATAATCGCTCATTAAATTGATGTGACAATATATATATATATATATATATATATATATGTGTGTGTGTGTGTGTGTGTGTGTGTGTGTGTGTGTGTGTGTGTGTGTGTGTGTGTGTGTGTGTGTGTGTGTGTGTGTGTGTGTGTGTGTGAGAGAGAGAGAGAGAGAGAGAGAGAGAGAGAGTGTGTGTGTGTGAGTGAAAAGGCGCATTTGAAAGGGGGTGAGGATGTGACCTAGATTTTTGGGCACATTTGACAGGGGGTGAGAATGTTGCCTAAGTTAAAGGCTCGTAATCCGAGGTAAGATTTCAAAACGAGGGTACATGGACACCATGATTCCCCTGCAGATCATTGCTATTGGGCAAAGACACCAATTAGCATGTATGTACACGTGTGATCAGTGACTGAGTAAGTGAGAATGTTGTTGTGAGGTTTATTTGTAAGAATGTTGTTGTGAGGTTTATTCCATTGCTTGCTTCCGTTGAATTGATTGTAATATCAATGGTGGACTTAATTTGTTAATATCATTGATTGACTTGGTGTTGGCTATTTGATTATGTGTTGTTGACTGGTCTGTCTATTTTATTAATTTTATGATTCATGCATGATACTAATCTTAGTCAGCCTATGATATCTACCGGTACTTAGTGTTTGTACTGATACTACCTTGCTGCATTCTTTTTGAGTGCAGATTGTGATCCAGAGACTGCTGCTCGACCTCATATTTAGCTTGAGGCCATTTGCTGACAGATTGAAGGTAAGCTTCTATCCGTGCCGGGCCGCCCGAAGATCTTCCTTTATTTAATGTCTATTTTCATTCTAGACATTGATGTTTATTTATTTCAGACAGTATGGATTCCTTAGACATGTTTTGAATTAGAGTCCTTGTACGGTGACTTTCGAATTTTGGAGTTTTAATAGTTAGGACTTCCGCATTTACATTATTGTTTTATGGCATGACCACTTTTAATTTAATTTTGCGATTAGTTTATTGTGAACTGAATGAATTGACTAAGTAAAAATGGACTTGAATGAGTAGACAGTTAAGTGTATTGGTTCGTCCACTAGGAGTAGTGTGAGTGCCAGTCATGGCGGGTTGGGTCGTGACAGAGTTGGTATCAGAGCATTAGGTTCATCAATCTCATCGTACAAGGACATGTCTAGTAGAGTCTTGCGGATCGGTATGGAGACAGCTGTACTTATCTTTGGGAGGCTACCAGACACTAGGAAAATTCCCTTACTTTCTTTCTTTCCTGCTACTTGAATCCAATTGGTATCTGACTATACTTCATTCTCTCATAGATGGTGAGAACACGAGCGGTAGCAGCCAAAGGTAGCAGTGGAGGTAGAGGAGCAGTGTCGGTTGGGGGCGGAGTTCCAGCAGTTGATCATGTGCCTCTAGTGGCCCCTAATAAGGTCGCGGGAGATGCAGCCGTACCCGGCTCGGCCGGCGGTAGTGCCGGCAGCGGAGGCGCGGCCATCGGGTTTATCGGATGCGATGGCTCGTCTTGGAAGGCGGGTAGGTTGGCACGGAACTAAGTGATGCGGCCTCCGGTGGGGGGGGGTGCGGGGATAGCGGCCCCGATTCCCGGATAGAGTTCGGGCTCACAGGATTTCAGCATGCCACAGCCGTGGCACCTCGCTTGGATGAAGTTTCGGGTTTCGAGGCATTTTTTAGGCCAGTTGTAGGGCCGGTGATGACCGGTGAGGAGCATGATTTATTTTGCAGGTTCACTAAGATGAAGCCTTCAGTTTTCTATGGTACTGAGTTAGAGGATACGTACGAGTTCATTATAGATTGTCATGAGATGCTCCATAAGATGGGGGCGGTGGACAAAAATGGTGTTGAGTTTGTTACTTTTCAGTTCTTAGGTGATGCTAAGTTGTGGTGGAGGGCATATGTGGGTGCGGTAGAATTTTGGGTCACCTCCGTTAGCTTCGGGGTTCGAGTCCCTATTCAGTGTTTTTGGATAAGTATGTTCCATGTACTTTGAGGGACAGGAAGAAGGATGAGTTTTGTAATATCGATCAAGGGAACTCTTTTATTCTTTGTTTATGAGTCCCATTTCCATTCCTTGTCTCGATATGCTCTTCGATTCTGCTGCCTGCGAGAGGGAGAGGATCGAACGTTTTGTGAAAGGATTGATCACTAGACTTCTTATCGCCCCTCTTTGACTTGTAGCCCGGGGCTCCATTCTGGGGGTAGTGGATCATATCGGTGAGCCGAGGGGATTAGACAAGAGGGTTGTACGAAAGGAGCGGAGAGAAGAAGGCTCCTCGAAAGGGTGGAAATTTCACGGCTTCCTTCTTTTTGGGAAGAGTTCTTAGGCGTGTCAGGCGTGCGGTACATTCCATTATGCGAGTGTGTGTTGGGGGGCCATCGTAGGCCAATTATCATTTTTGGGTCATCAAGTACGTGTTATACCGCTTCATCGCCTTATTCCGGGGAAAGCCAACTATTCTTTTTAAGGGGCGAGGGAGAGAATTTTTAAAAAGTTTTTCGCCGTACTCGGGGGGAAAGGGGGGGAGGACCGCCGGGGCCCCCAGCTCCATTTGACCCGAAGGGGACAAGGGCCGGGAAGCAGGGGCGGGGGGGCCATATGGGGGTAGGGGGGGGCTTTGCCCAACCGAGGGGACCCCCTTGGGGAACGGGGGGAGGAGTTGTCAAGGACTTTCTTCCCCAACCTCCCT
>NC_081342.1:29503950-29517713 GCF_029784015.1 Lycium ferocissimum
ACCTTAAAAATTCCTATTAGAAGCAACCAACAAAGGAGATAATGAACCTAGATCATACACTAGGGCATAATTTTTTAGGGAACCATAAAAATTCCTACATGACGAGGCCATACAAAGTTAATCAGAGCAAGACCTGAAACTGGGGCAAAATTTTGTAGAAAGATCTCAAAAATTCCCGCAGTTCAGAATTCAACAACAAGATCTCTTGAAAGATCAGAAGACCTCGTTCGAAAGACTACATGCCATGACACACAAAACAAAACAAAGATTTTTCAAAAAAAATAACACGTATTTTATAAATTTTACTTCAGATTTTCAAAATTAGCATAAGTACGTTCTGAGACCATCTCTCGAAATACCGAGTCCAACAGTCTTAGAAGGAACATCGAGAGAAGACACCAGATGGGAGGATAAAGATGCTAATCGGCCTCTTAGAAAGCTCACAAATTTTCTATGGATGCAGGTTTTAAACAGGACACCGGATATGCCACCAAAGGCAAAAAACAAACTCAGCCAGACGTCGAAGGACCAGGAGGTCACAGTAAAAAATAGGTGATAAAGACATATCTGACCACGAGGGTCACGAAACAAATAGACAAAAGCATATTCGACAATGAGGGTCACGAAAAGAATGAACGACAAAGACACATTTGACTAAAAAGGTCACATAAAGATTGAATGAGCATAAAGGCGTATCCGACCAAAAGGGTCACACAAAGACTGAATGAGCATAAAGGCATATCCGACCAAAAAGGTCAGACAAAGATTGAATGAGCGTGAGATCGAGAGGGTCAGAGAAATAGCAAATGGCAAAGACGTATCAGGCCAAAAGGGTCACAATGAATGAGCATAAAGACATATTCGACCAAAAGGGTCATGATAAAGACAAAGGGGCATATCCGACCACGAGGGTCATAGCTCACACTACGAACGAAAGAAAGATCATCCACTTACCCAATCGCTATCCGCATGCCGAGAGGTTAAATTGCCGAGAAGGCCATTCATACAAACCGCCGAGGGCCATTCATACGTCACGACCCAACTCCGTAGGCCGCGACTAGTACCCTAGTTGGGCACTCATACGTAACTTATCCTAAACTAGCAAACTAATAAAAATGAGCGAAATAATAATTTGATCGAGTCAAGCGTATATAACGCACGAAGGCCGATAAGGCCGTTACGGCATATAGATAAGCTATAATCGTACGCAAAACTCACGAACATATACGTAACCCACACCACCTGTCTGCGTACCTCTACGAACAAAACATAATCATATGACGGGACGGGCCCCGTCGTACCTGAATAAATATGTACATAAACAACAAGAGAGTTTATACCAAAATATGGGCTCCGGACAAAGGAGCACTTCCGACATACCGAGCGTATAACCTAGGCAGCGAATCAAAGAAATCGTACGTCGTACCGCGTGGCACGAAACGCACCCGAAGAAAGGGGGTCGACGGAAAATGTACTGAATATGTAAAGCAGAGACTGTACTAAATAAAATTAAAAACCTGAACAGAATGAGCGGAGAATGAACAAGATACATAGGAAATCAAAAATGCATATCAAAAATCAGAAATAATGCATGCAGAAAACATATGCCAAAACCGGCCCCGCTATGGGACTCGGTGAACGAGCATGGGCGCCCGTCTCCCGCGCCATAACACATCATACTTCGTAGTAGGGAATATCTCCGAACACATCATAACATACCCAAAGGCCACATCACATCACACCATCGATATCGAATATATGTACATGGCACATCATACTTCGGACCCATGTACATGTCATACCCTCCCCTCACACCGAGGCACGGCGAACAATGCGAAGAGAAAAGCGCTTGATAACAAATCCTGGCCCGGCTCAAATGAAGGAAGCATTGAGGCATCCACGAGTGGAGTAGTGAGAAACTAATGCAATAAAAATAACATATATATATCCAGAGACTCAATGAGGCATATCGGGTGATGAATCAAATCAATGAAACCGGACGGAGTCATAATAGGTGAATTCCGGATGTCATAACGAGTTACAAAGACATAAATCCCTCTGAGATCGTTTCCAAGATCCAAAACAATTTATAAGACTTAGCGGAGTATTCAAAACAATTTTTAAATAATAGATAGCGGAGTAGTTAAAACGTTTCTTTTAAAGCCGTTCGAAGACAAGTCATAAACACAAAAGGGTAAAATCGAAAAGTGGGCCCACCTCGGTCAATTGAGGTGGCGGACGTAAATTACATATGTTAAACTTCATAACGTCATTAGTAAGGGTTTTAAGGTAATCGGATTTCATTTGTACGAGTTCTAGGGATTTTAACAACTTCCTAATCATTTACAACCTTATAGGTTCAATTCTATCGAAGGAAAAAGGGTTAAATTCGGACGTAGATTCCGAGGAGTAGGAATATCCCCGAGGTCCAAAGTCAAACCTAATACACCTAAGACGTGCCAAGAGAGAAGAATGGGCGAGCTTTACATACCTTTTGCGCCTCTTACGCTCTCCAAACTCACTTCCCGTTTCGCCAAAAATCTGCAAATGGTCACATTGACCAGTTACTATTCATGAGACTTACAATTTCCCAACTTAACCAATATTGTTCTATAAAAATTTGGGCAGCATCTCCTCTATACATATAGCATCCCCGAGATTCAACTCGGCTCAAAATGATCAACAACAACCAAACTAACAACATTAATCCACAACAAGAATCGCAATTGACACAAATAGTCTTCCTTTATCATAAAGTGACAACTTCCAACTAACTTTGCGTTTATTATTCAATAGCCATATTTCCATACTCATCTACTCACCAACATCATCCCAACATCATTTAGAAGCATTTCCTATAATTTTTCACATTATTCGCAAAATACATAAATTTTCCACCGAAGCCATAACTCGTCCAAAACTTCCATTTTTCAACAAACATATTCATAACGCATTATCCTTCCTTAAATTCATCAACAACCATCATAATTTGCAATCTAACAACTTCGTTTCTCATAATGTCACAAGATTACACTAAACGACATAAGCTTCTACATTCTCGTTTCAATACAAACTTACGTCATTTCTCTTCATTTACATGCAAGGATCACTACAACTCAACTAACACACCAAATAACATTAATTCATTGCCATGTTCCAAACACTATACTACACGGCCAACTACTATATTTTAACTTCAACCCAATTTTATTTCAACCTCCTTTTCAATGTGAATTCCTCCATAAACACAACTAGAATTCAACATAATTTTTAACTCACCATAATTATACAACACACATACACACACGGCCCTATGCACTCTTACACCACCATGCAAACTTCCATATTACCATATATTCTACTCATTTACATGCACCACAACACAAACTAACCTTCAAAACATAATTAAAGGAGATGAATTCTTACCTTGTTCTTCAAACTTCTTCACTCCACCAAGTTACTCAAACAACGAAACTAATGGGTTATCTTCCGAAATAATTGCACCACGTTGTAGAGGGACCTTGAATTGGTATAAATACCACAAGAGAATAATTTTAGAGGCAATATTTTTGGTAGTGAATTTTCTATGGCCAAACCCGAATTGGCTTCTTCTTTTTTTTTTCTTGTTTCCCTTGCTTTGTTCTTTCTCCTTGCTTCTTGAAAATTCTAATAGATAAGAGCCCTTATAATATTAATTAGGCACATGGAAATTATTCACTAAAATTGGTGGGCTTGGGCCTACATGGCCGGCCACCCCCATATATGTTGGGCCTCATTTTTCTTTCATTATTCTTGGCCCAATGACTTATAGTCCATGTTTTGTAATTCCCGAAATAGATTTCCAAAATTCCAAAATTGCCCTTAGGCCTCCTCCCATTTTTCCATATTCAAACTTCCATATCCGACATACACATCTTAAGCAAAATCCAAACATAACCTTATTCCTTAAAATCAAGGTTATTTCCAATTTTCCAAATACGCGAAAGTGCCGGATATAACATCCTCCCCCCCTTTAGAACATTCGTCCTCGAATGTTAAACTAACCATATAGAGGTGTATCAGTAATTCAGGGAGGAATTCCTTTTTACGTACTCAATTTCCTTCCCTCCCCAAACATCGCTATGCCATCCTCTCCTGCACTGGCCCGTTTGGCCGTAGGCTACCCGACCTTCATAGGGTTTCTAGTTACTCCGAATATTCTAATTTCCTTTGGTTTACTCCAAACTGCCCATTTGACTCTCATATTTATACTTGCGAAATTTTTTTTGTTCACTTCCCAGGGGGTCACCCATCCCAGAATTGCTCCGGCCTTAGCACGCTTAACCTCGGGACTTTAGCAAATTCTGGTACATCCGCTCTGATATAATCGCATCCACTACCCCGTACGAGCTTGTCACGTGATTTAAGGCGGGTCTGGATCTTAACGAAATTTCGGAAGATTTTCGTAGTGGGTCCTACTCGATTCAGGGAGGGTCTTTCATTTCTGGTTATACCCTTTTCCGTACTAGCTTTCTAAGTCGGCACTATTCACCACTCATTACATATACAACCATATTGGCGGTTCTATCGGTGAGTCCTATCCCAATTCCATTAGTGACTCGGAAAAGAAAATATACCACAAAATAAAGTCTAAACCGGTCGACACACATATATTTCGAGAAAGAATAATAAAGTACCTGCATCCGCATTTGGTGGCGTCTCCGAATCTTGTCGACCAGTCAGAGCATAAATGCAGTTCGAAGGACCGCCGGAACTGGAAGCTCCGCACGGCCCCTACCGCGGCCTGCTGACCTCTGTACCTCCTGCTCCGCAGGGCGTCCAGCTACGGAAGGAGACGATGAACCCACAGCCGACCCCGTAGGCTGAGCCATACCACCCGGACCGCCCCGGTACGGACACTCTCTCACCGTATGGCCTTGACGGCCGCACCCAAAACAGCACACACAGCACGATAGCACTCTCCCGGGTGGTGCCTCCCACAATACGAGCACCGAGGTCCGGTGGTCTCGTCTCGACTAAAACCTCCATCCACTCGTGAACCGCCCGGCCCGAAGCTCGACCTATTTCCGAATACCCCGCATTATCGACTTCCCGCCTGAGAACTGCGGGGGTGTGCTTCGGGCTGGCTGGGAAGAACGCCTGGTACCCCGCTGCTGAGACGGCCCACTCTGAAACTCTCCGGTATATCCAGCCGATCTGGCCCTTTTGGGCTGGCTCTCGTCGTGATCTCCATCAGGCTGACGCCCCTTATGTCGTTCTTCCATGCCCTGGGCGTACGCCTGTACGCGGGCGATGTCCATACCCGGCTGGGCAGCCACGGCTAAGCAATTATCAATCATGTACTTATCCAGACCCCTGATAAAGTGATGCATCCTGTCGTTCATATCGGCTACCAAAGTAGGTGCATACCGAGCCAGAGAGTCAAACTCCAAACTATACTCCCTGACACACTGCGGCCTCGCTGCCCCGAGTGATAAAAATCTGTCCAATCTGGCCCTCCGTAGCTCGGTGGTAGAAAATGTCTCATAAAAGCCTCCGTGAACTCGTCCCACACAGCAGGAGGGGCTCCTCTACCTCTAGATAATTCCCAGGACTCGAACCGCCGGCCGCGACTTCATGCAACCGTACGAGGCCAACTCAACCGACTCCGTCGGAGAGGCCTTAATCGGCCGTAAGGTGCGCCGCATCTCCCTAATGAACTCACGGGGTCTTCTTCAAAGCTTTGTCCCAAAGAACTCCGGAGGATTACTGTCAAAAACTCACGGCCCTCGAACCGCTTGGCCCGCGTGCCCTCGATCACCCCCCGACTCACGCCGCCGCTCCCCGAGCCGCCACCCACCTAGTCAATAATCGCACCGCCTCTCGCATAGCTCGTCCTCCTCCTCCCCCGTGGGGGCTGAGGCCGAGGTGCCGGGGTTCCCGGGCCGGCGGTGAAACCGCCTCCGATCCAGCACGGGTCGCTCTCGATCCCCTCCACTACGGTGGCGTCGCCGAGCCGGCCGTCGGAGGCACGCCGCCCGGCTCGGCTGAGTACGGGCCCTAGTGACTCTGCGGGCCTGACTGGTCTCACCGGGTGCCGTGGACTTGCCCTTCTGGGCTGCCGTCGCCTTTCTCGGAGGCATAGCTGAAAAGACAACAATTCGATTCGTTAGGAGGGAATCATCCTACTAATACAGTTCTACCGCACGATCTAAGACAGAAAAGAAGGGTAACTTCCTAAATGCCCTGTAGCCTCCTGCTTATAGATGTGGTGCACAACACACCGATAAACAGGACTCTACTAGACACGGTCTGTAGACATTCCGAGGACCTAACCGCTCTGATACCACTTTTGTCACGACCCAACTCCGTAGGCCGCGACTAGTACCCTAGTTGGGCACTTATACGTAACTTATCCTAAACTAGCAAAATAATAAAAATGAAAATAATAATAATTTGATCGGTCGCGCGGTATATAACGCACGAAGGCCGATAGGGCCGTTACGGCATATAGATAAGCTATAATCGTACGCAAAACTCACGAACATATACAGAACCCACACCACCTGTCTACAGACCTCTACAGAACAAAACATAATCATATGACGGGACAGGGCCCCGTCGTACCCAGAATAAATATGTACATAAACAACAGTAGAGTTTATACCAAAATACGTAAGCTCCGACAAAGAGCACTTCGCATGTACCGAGCGTAGATAACCTAGGCAACGAATCGCAAATCGTGTCCGTACCGCGTGGCACGAAACGCACGACCCCGAAGAAAGGGGTCGGACGGAAAATGTATCGAATATGTAAAGCAGAGACTGTACTAAATAAAATTAAAAATCAGAACAGATGAGCGGAGAATGAACAAGATACATAGGAAATCAAAAATGCATATCAAAATCAGAAATAATGCATGCAGAAAACATATGCCAAAACCGGCCCCGCTATGGGACTCGGTGAAATCGAGCATGGGCGCCCCGTCCTCCGCGCATAACACATCATACTTCGAGTAGGAATATCTCCGAACACATCATAACATACCCATGTGGCCACATCACATCACACCATCGATATCGTAATATATGTACATGGCACATCATACTTCGGACCCATGTACATGTCATACCTACCCCCTCACACCGAGGCACGGCGAACAATGCAGGAAAGCGCTTGATAACAAATCTGGCCCGGCTCGGTGTGGAAGCATTGAGGCATCCACGAGTGGAGTAGTGAGAAACTAATGCAATAAAAATAACATATATATATCCGTAGACTCAATGAGGCATATCGGTAACAAAGCAAATCGATGAAATCGGACGGAGTCATAATAAGTGAATTCCGGGTGTCATTACGAGTTACAAAGACATAAATCCTTCCGAGACCGTTTCCAAGATCCAAAATAATTTATAAGACTTAGCGGAGTATTCAAAACAATTTTCTAAAAATAGATAGCAAGAGTAGTTAAAACGTTTCTTTAAAGCCATTCGAAGACAAGTCATAAACACAAAAGGGTAAAATCGGAAAAGTGGGCCCACCTCGGTCATTGAGGTGGCGGACGTAAATTACATATAAACTTCATAACGTCATTAGTAAGGGTTTTAGGTAATCGGATTCCATTTGTACGAGTTCTAGGGTTTTAACAACATTCCTAACCATTTACAACCTTATAGGTTCAATTCTACTCGAAGGAAAAATGGGACAATTTCGACGTAGATTCCGAGGAGTAGGATTATCCCCGAGGTCCAAAGTCAAGCCTAATACGCCTAAGACGTGCCAAGAGAGAAAAATGGGCGAGCTTTACATACCTTTTGCGCCTCTTACGCTCTCCAAACTCACTTTCCGTTTCGCCAAAAATCTGCAAATGGTCACATTGACCAGTTACTATTCATGAGACTTACAATTTCCAAACTTAACCAATATTGTTCTATAAAAATTTGGGCAGCATCTCCCCTATACATATAGCATCCCCGAGATTCAACTCGGCTCAAAATGATCAACAACAACCAAACTAACAACATTAATCCACAACAAGAATCGCAATTGACACAAATAGTCTTCCTTTATCATAAAGTGACAACTTCCAACTAACTTTGCGTTTATTATTCAATAGCCATATTTCCATACTCATCTACTCACCAACATCATCCCAACATCATTTAGAAGCATTTCCTATAATTTTTCACATTATTCGCAAAATACATAAATTTTCCACCGAAGCCATAACTCGTCCAAAACTTCCATTTTTCAACAAACATATTCATAACGCATTATCCTTCCTTAAATTCATCAACAACCATCATAATTTGCAATCTAACAACTTCGTTTCTCATAATGTCACAAGATTACACTAAACGACATAAGCTTCTACATTCTGTTTCAATACAAACTTACGTCATTTCTCTTCATTTACATGCAAGGATCACTACAACTCAACTAACACACCAAATAACATTAATTCATTGCCATGTTCCAAACACTATACTACACATTAACTACTATATTTCAACTTCAACCCAATTTTATTTCAACCTCCTTTTCAATGTGAATTCCTCCATAAACACAACTAGAATTCAACATAATTTTTAACTCACCATAATTATACAACACACATACACACACGGCCCTATGCACTCTAACACTACCATGCAAACTTCCATATTACCATATATTCTACTCATTTACATGCACCACAACACAAACTAACCTTCAAAACATAATTAAAGGAGATGAATTCTTACCTTGTTCTTCAAACTTCTTCACTCCACCAAGTTACTCAAACAACGAAACTAATGGGTTATCTTCCGAAATAATTGCACCACGTTGTAGAGGGACCTTGAATTGGTATAAATACCACAAGAGAATAATTTTAGAGGCAATATTTTTGGTAGTGAATTTTCTATGGCCAAACCCGAATTGGCTTCTTTTTTTTTTTTTTTGTTTCTCTTGCTTTGTTCTTTCTCCTTGCTTCTTGAAAATTCTAATAGATAAGAGCCCTTATAATATTAATTAGGCACATGGAAATTATTCACTAAAATTGGTGGGCTTGGGCCTACATGGCCGGCCACCCCCATATATGTTGGGCCTCATTTTTCTTTCATTATTCTTGGCCCAATGACTTATAGTCAATGTTTTGTAATTCCCGAAATAGATTTCCAAAATTCCAAAATTGCCCTTAGGCCTCCTCCCATTTTTCCATATTCAAACTTCCATATCCGACATACACATCTTAAGCAAAATCCAAACATAACCTTATTCCTTAAAATCAAGGTTATTTCCAATTTTCCAAATACGCGAAAGTGCCGGATATAACACATACAAACAGCCGAGAGGGCCATTCATACAAACTGCCGAGAAGGCCAATCATACAAATAGCCGAGAGGGCCATTCATGCAAACAGACGAGAGGGCCATTCAAACAAACTGCCGAGAGGGCCATTCATACAAACTGCTAAGAGGGCCATTCACAAAAATAGCCGAGAGGGCCATTCATTCAAAATAGCCAAAAGGGCCATTCATATCAAACAAGCCAAAAGGCTCATTCATTCAAACGGCCAAAAGGGTCATTCATATCAAACAAGCCAAAAGGGCCATTCATTCAAACAGCCAAAGGGGCCATTCACTCAAAACAGCCAAAAGACCCATTCATACCAAACAGCAAAAAGGGCCATTCATGTCAAACAAACCCAAAAGGGCCATTCATGTCAAACAATCCAAAAGGGCCATTCATTCAAACACCACGAAGAATATCTACAATGCCACCAAATTCAAGAAACAGGTACACAACCGCCAGAAAGGAACCGGCTTGCTGAACCAAATCCGTACAAATTGCGAAGCAAACGTGGAGCTTTTTCTTACGCAGCCGGTCAAGATAGGGTGCCCATGAGAGTCAAGCTCTCCGGCTAGGATTTGAAAGCCATCCAATCTCTGACTCAGCCACAATTTTGTCTGTTTTATTTTTCTTTACTAAAAATCGTGACCTGTCGGATGCACACCGGGAAATCTGAAGGCGTTCCCATATAAGGGATATGCTCTTCTCCAGCAAGTTGAACTACATGTGACCTAATTCCCAGATACCAGGGATATGTAGGCGTGCTTAGGACCAGAGAGTCGGTCACGTTCCAACAGCCGTCTCGATAAATCTCATTCACAAACACTGAGGGATTTCAGGACTTTTCTTCCGAATCACTTAAATGTCCTTAGTTGAGTCGAACTACAAAATTCGAATTCTCGCATAGCCCGAGATATGTAGGAAACCCAGAAGCCATGGTCCGACCACGTATTCAAAAATTGCATGAAAAATAAAGAGTAGAATGAGTCGAGTCAATCAAAAATTAGGGTTAGTCAAATTTCATTGCTTAGGGATGGTCCCGCCATCCCCGAACACCGAAGGGGCAGTTGTTGACACCTAATTTTTGACCTCCCATAATTTATTTTGATTACTCAAAGTTCTTGGATAATAGATAAAATGAGTCGTGCCTCTTAAAAGGTTTAAATGATTTTTATAAGAATTATTTAGGTTAACATTTTACCCCTTTAGATTGATGAAAGTGATTTTTATGACATTACAAATTATTTAGGAATTAATTGACATTTTATGACATTTATGAAATATTTTGTTAGGATTAATAAAAAATAAAAAATAAAAAATTGAATAATTATTTAATTAATTGTTAAATTGTCAAACATAAAATTAGCAATTGTATTATTCCATTTAATCCAAGGAATTTTAGTAATTAAAAGAATTGACCTTTTCACCCCTCAATCCTTAATTTTGTGTATTGGCGTAATTTATTAAAATTAATCACAATTGATTCTAGTATTTGATTAGGGTAATTAGTTAATTAGAGGGACATTATTGCAAATTGATTTTTAATTATTTTTGTTATGGACACAATTGAATTAATCAATTCATGGTTAAAGAAATTGGGGTCATTTTTGCAAAACTAGCCTTTTAATGGCCTAAATTGAAATGGCCAAATTCATTTGGCTCAAATTAATTAAGGTCATTAATGTAATTGAACTTTAATTGACCAATTAAGGCCATATTTGAAAAGTAAGCCCATTTACATGATTAGCCGCATTTTAAATTAATTAATAGGTTGATTACGTCCTAAATTGGTTATAATTAGAATATTACGGTCAACAATCAATACTTTAATTTTTACCCATCTTTTGTTTTACCCATTTTACCCTTTATGTACGTGTATATATATATATATATATATATATATATATATATATATATATGTATATATATATATATATATATATATATATATGTACACACACGTGCAAAAGGGCCATGTTCATTTCTTTTAAACTGGACCGAGCCCAGTCCAAAACGGACGTGACCTGGCCCAGGCCTGCCCCA
Organism: Lycium ferocissimum; assembly: GCF_029784015.1. Lineage (NCBI taxonomy): Eukaryota > Viridiplantae > Streptophyta > Magnoliopsida > Solanales > Solanaceae > Lycium > Lycium ferocissimum. The sequence continues at coordinate 29,515,306 of NC_081342.1, forward strand.
GCTAAGAGCTAACACCCCTAAAACATTTCCCATTTCAGCAAACACACCCTAACCCCCCCCCCCCCCGCTCTCTCTCCTTCTTTCCTCTCTCATGAACCCCTAGAGCGCCGCCTCGATCTTCTTCTCTCTCCATGCTAGAAATGGCAATTATTCAAAGTTCACAGACATCAGCTTTTGTACGACTATTTTCGTACAACAATGAATGTTCAACTTCATTTTCACCTAACCTCACACCAAACATGGTATTAGTCCTATTCCTTTTTGCTTTTACTCTAATTTTCGATTCAAACAATACAATTTTCTGTGTTTTTATTGTTATATTATGATTGTACGAACTCGTTTTCATTGGTTCACAAGGGATTGGCATGGATCGACCTAAAATAGGTCAGATCTGAACATATACATTTGTTGTCTTTAGATCCGGATCGTAGATTTCGTGTATTGAAGGTTTGTTTCTGAAAAAACCATCCTTGTCCCACATCGGTATTTTAGTCCTTTGAATGAATTTTGGGGTTCTATAAATAGAACCCCATCCCTCACCATTTGAACAAGTTTTGACAGCCTAAAAAGCTAAAATTTTAAGTCCGACTTGAAATTTAAGCTCAATATTATAATTTTAGACTTAAACTTTCTTTGAAGAGTTGAGTCTCTCAGTTTCTAAATGTTATTTATTCTATCTGTGCTGCTAAGTTTGGGATTGGAAGCATCAAAGGCTCCAAATTCAATTCTTGACACGGTTGCACACAAAAAAGGTAACATTTTATCTTGTTTTTTCCTTTTTAGTTTATATCTTTCTTAACTGTGATGTAGTGTGTTCAGTTAATAGTTGTTTAGTTTAAAATATTAGTTGCTTAAGCATGATTATTGTCCTAGCATGTGTTTCAAGTTTATGGAAAATTAATATGATTTATTCTGGACAGTACACTTGAATAGGAGACTTGTTTTAGTTATGTAGATGACCAATGGAATGCCACATGATTGTTTGAGTACTAACTTGGGTTGTGTAACCTGCTAATGAGGGTATCTTAAACTTAGCTGTCTCTTTTAAGTGTTGCTTGAATCATGGCTTAATTACCTAATGTGGAGTGATGCTTAATCAACAGACTCAACATAAGTGACTTAAGTGACCTCTAGTGGTACTGTCTAATCTTGTTTGAACCCTTTAATCATTGATGCTTGGATTACAAGACTTTACTGGCTTAAATTAGATGAAACTGTGCTAACTTATTTGAGTTGACTTAGAAGATTTGTTGGTTTATTGGTTCAAGTGCACTGATTTGAGAATTTAAAACTTACTATTGATCTAAACATGCTTGCTCTCTTATCATGCTGATTGTATAAGTCATAGCTAGATTAAATAAAGAGTTATAGTTGGTCCAAACAAGATTTAATGATGTCTAAACAGGCTTATACAAGCCTTAAGATGTGATCAAGGTGCTTGAATGTGATTGACTGAGGTCTGATTGCTTCTAAATGTGTGTAAATCTACCTGAATGTACCTAAGTCTGATAGATTCTCTTGAAATGGCACAAGGATGGCCTTGATGCAATCTAACTGGTATATGATAAGGCTGAAACAGGTAAAGGGTCCCAGTTTGAACCATGTGAGTTTAAAGTAAAAAGATAGACTGATTCTTATCTTAAGCTGACTAAGGATAATCTAAAAATGGTATTTCATTTGCTGAGTGTCCATGAGTAGAGAGGTAATGTACAATTACCATGAAAGAATGGGTGAACATTAGAGGAAGGTATGTGGATCTTGAGTTTGAGGTCTGTGTGTCCATGAGGGCCTTTTTCTTATGCATCTTTCCTGACCTGGATAGTCAAGTATGACCAGAACTTTCTTTCCTTTTTTTTTTTTGAGAAATGATATTTGATATGTATTTTGGTTATGATGAAATACAAAATGAAACTGGACACATACCATTAGCTTAACTAGTCTTGAAGAATAGTATGCATGATCATCTAAGTTTCTTGAGTGAATGAAGTTTATAAATGGTTCAGGGATTGTAGGCTAATAGTAAGATAACTGAAGAGTCCATCTGCATTAATGTTTTTGATAAGCATTTAGTTAGGAATGATTAAATGATAAGAATCTTGTGTATTCATATGGATTATTGAAGCATACTAAAGATCACATGGCATGTGGAGGAGCCTTTTAAAAGGTGCGTTCGGGGAGGATCAATGTCACGACCCAACCAGAGGGCCATGAAGGGTACCCGGAGCTAACACACCGAGCACCTCTAAACATACATCTCATAATCATTTTTGGGTGGACCATAAAGATAACTCATGGATATCATAATCTATAAGGACATACATCACAACATAACGATGCATCTCTATATAATCTTCAACAATTATGTCCACCATCCCCAGCCGACAAGGCTAGTAAAATATTATCCATTG
>NC_081342.1:29517813-29537967 GCF_029784015.1 Lycium ferocissimum
TCATTCATAAAACAAAACAATTTTTATACCTTTTTATACTATCCTTATACATAAAAAAACCGTATCGGATATTATAAATCCGAACCTAAATACCCCATATATAAGGGGAGTATATTCAATTCTTTTCAAAATTAAATGAAATGCAATAAATGAAAGATTTTTTAAATGCGGGAATAAACAGAAAATAAACAATTTGTGCAAATACCCATACATTGGAATTCGAAGGTCAACCATATAGTACGGATCCTTAATACTACGGTGCCTAAGACCTTCCTTAGGGGATCACTAGAACTCTTACCTAGAAACTTAGTTACAAAGACTTTTTCACAGCGTTTGAATAAATCCTTTGAGCCCGATTTTCCTAATTTCCTAAAAATTAGGTGGCGACTCTTTAAAAAAAAGTCCGAAAGAGCACCAACAAGTTCGAAGTAGCTTTCCGAGAGCTAACCCCGATCGCTAAATGTGAACCGTAATAATAACAACAACCGTTTCAATACCAATAAGTACCACCCAGGGCACACAAGTAATATCAATAATAAGGATACACAATAAGCCACATTGAAATCACATCTTACCTCAATATCAATCTTAAGGCTACACAATAAGCCACAAAGGGATCACTATTCTCATCTCAATATCAATCAAGTAAAGTACCGGAATGTCATAGACATGACGTATCAATAATCACCAATATCCGATGTCTCAACGTGACAACGAGCCGATAACCAAATAAAACAAGATAAGTCAACAACGCAACGGGGTGGCTAGCCCTCAAATCACACAACAATGCCCAACCTAAGGCAATATGCAACCCAACTTCATACCTAAAGGTTTACATGCATTCTCCGATAATATCATCTAAACATACGCTTCACTAATTGAAGTCTCACGATAAGGTAAACCGTAACCTACCTGGAGAACCGAACACCAAATTCTCCAATAATCAACCTTAGTCTTTCCCTTCCTTTTAGCCTCGAGATAATGGAAGTCTAAACATATCCGAATCATGATATTAGAATCAAGAAGAACATCATTCAAACTTTACTTCTATTTAAGACCGAAATCCCAACCTATGGAACGGGGTTTATGAACTAGAAAGATGAAATTAGGAATCTATAGGTCTTAACATGAAATTCATACTCTAGGTGATCAATTCCCATCAATTAGAAGCTATATTAACTCATGAAATACTCAAATTCGGATTCTAGGTGAAACCCCTAATTTTGGGTATAAACCCTAACTTTCCAATTCAAGAATTTATCACTAATAAAGGAAGATTCAAGATTAACAACCTTAGATATATCAAATTCTATAATAACCCAACCAATATTTATCAACATGAACAACTTAGAGAGCCTAAACCATTTTTATGAACTTTCATGAAAAACCCAAATTGATTCTTCTTGATTCTGGGGATTCTAGCCTTAGATTAAGGATTAATAGAAGTAAATGGAGGATTCTAAGACCAAGGAAGTTACCTTTGTGAAGAAATAGCCAAAAACCCTCTAAAAATCGCCTCCCAAGCCTTAAGATATAAATATGAAATAATGACAAGAAGGCGGGTTTTAATCAGTTATATGTCACAAATTCAGTCATCACCGCTTCTGCAACAGCGGTCCCGCTATGGCTGTCTACCCAGGTCCTCTCTACGCCGCTTTTGCGGCCATAGCACCGCAACGGTGGTGCCGCTATAGCGGTAATGAAGTCACCATAGCGGACACTAGACACCAGAATCTTAAACTCAAGTTCACAATCTCAACCCAAAATTTTGACTATCACCGGAAGCCATTTGCTCACATACCATATATGCAGACATACATAAAAACACGCTACGAACTCACTCGTGGCCTCAGAATTCCCGACGGAGGTCTCATTGACTAATTCAACCCCTGATACCTCAAATCAAACTTCCCAACTCAAGTCCCAAAATGCACCCGAGTGCATTGGAAACCGAACCAAATATACGCACAAGTACTAAAAGACCATCCGGACCTCTCGGGATCGACGAATTCTCGAAAAAGATCCGTTTACCCAAAAGTTAACTTTGAGTTAACTCTTTTTCGCTTTAAGCACAAATTTCCCAAAAAGTTACCCAAATCATATCTAAATTTCTCGGGAAGCGTGTCAACAGTTCCCTCCGGTCAAATATGAGCTAGATAGGCTCAAGGAATGGTCAAAAGTATCGAAAAGACTATAACGACCAAACGGGTCATTACATCAGATACCAATTAAACTATCGCTCGTCCTCAAGCGATCAAGGGAAAAGAACGGAAAAGATTCCTAAGCCCGTAACAACTAGGGATATCTCGAACACATATCGGGCTCCTCCTAATAGGAAGGATTCACATCGCACAGAACTGAATCCCAAAGAATGATATAGGATCCATCAGAATGGTACTCCTTTAATATAAAACCATGGAAGACCGGATAAGCACCTAACCAGCCTGGTGAAAAACTAACTCTTAACACAAGATCAATACAACGGATAGTCTCAAACAGGCCAATACACCTCGGGCTCACTTGCCCTTCTTCCCACATCACATGACACCCTTGTTGGGTGTAATACTCAGAAAAACCTGATCGCTCACTTTACCAGTCACAACTCTCTAAACTTAGCTCAGGTTCTAATTTTCATATCTCCGTATTCAATTTCCCTTGCAACTGATCCTCGAATTGCTTTTGCTCGTATCTTCTGATTTGATAAAATCGCAACTCTGAAAATGATTAATAGGCCCACAAACACTCTCCCAAACCAACGCAATCCTTTGAAACATGGCCACAAACCATAGCCCATTCTGAACCGGAAAGATATTCTGATTCCGTTAAGCTATCCTTCGCACTTGCTAAAGCCATTTTTCGCATTGCGATTTCTTAGAACACCTGAACACACACACTACAAATCTGATACCATGACTTACTCTCGTCAGAAAGAATCCTTGACTCATTTGAGATCTCTACGCAACTCCATCAAAACTGATCTTACCGATAACTAACTTGGCTAGTTCCAAGTCTTCTTAAACCTTCAAATCACAATACAGGAACCATACCACTGGATATCTCACTGAGCAAAGTCCGTCGGAACCTAACTGATCTCCATAAAGAATTTTCGCACAACAGTTCCTCTTCTAATCTATACTAAGCTCATCGTAAACCATTATTCTGTCCAAGTAACTGTTCTCAGAAAATATCATCAAATCCATTAAAAACACCCCAACAAAGCTCAGTAAATCTATCAAACCTCAAATCAAAGTTGAAACGCTTCGAATCGTCAATTATCTTCCTAGAAGTATAACCATAGACCATTAGGCTTAACTTGAACAATGCTGACCCTGAATGAATGCTTAACTCTTGAATATCACCAATAGTCCGTTGAACCGACTCCGAATTTTTGAAACCAATCACAGTCCTATAGCACATCTATGGCGGCCAATTCTAATCGTTTCCTCATGCATAGCCAATCATGTCTATCACCCTCGACATCCCAAGTTGAGTCCTATCCAAGTTATCAACTTAGTATCGAAGAACTATACCTTATGATTTTAATCTTCATGTTTTTTAACCTTTACCCGAAACGCAAATCCCATACAGCCCCGAACTTTCGACGCAAAACCTGTAGCCTCATATAATACCCCTTAACCATAGAATATCCCATTGTAACACCTCGATATGCCCATAACAATTCCGAAAGTATCAAATCTTACCACTACCGCTCTAAACCCACGCAATTTTCCTCATATCACTTAGTCCATTTATGTAGACTTTCTTCCTTAAGCTCACGCAACAATCACATCTCATCTGAATATGCCGCCACAATCTAAATAAACTCAAGTAATACCAAGATGTACCTCATTCTTGCCGACTCTTGATCAAATATACCTTTTATCGACTCGTCAATTTCCCAATTTCTAATCAATTCATGATCATCGATACCGTAATCAATTCTCGAATCCACTCAATCGAACACCGCATAATCATAAGTTTGGTAAGCTAACTGAATCAATCATGGAGATAGGATCACACCACACACTCTGCACATTGGATTTTTCTTAATGCTTACAACTCTAAATTGAACACTCTCTAAATCCAACGTATCACGTAACAGTCTTACCAATATCCTCGTGTATCCAATTGATTCGCCCTTGCTCGAATTGTCTTACTCAATCTCCAAAATGTTCTACCGAACTTAACTCAGTTAACCCATCATTCATCTACCATTTCAAGTATCCATGTTTACTAATCACTTACTCAAATCCTTAATGTTACTAGTCCTCGAAGAATCACCTCTTACCTCAATTATCGAATCTGAACACCTCTAATCACTCGCACACCAATCCTTTTTTATTCAATTACATAAGTCGAGTAATAACACCACTAATAAAGGGATCTAGCCAATTTTTACACAATGAATCCAAGGTTCCTAACCTTAGTGCACCACTGACCTCTATTAGTCTATGACATAACCGATACCAACTCATCCATAAACTCTCAAGCCCACTCTACACTGTACAATCGCAACCAAGCTCTCACATCACTAATTCTTGCTTCAATGATTTCCTTTCTACCCTTAACCTCAAAGACACCAATCAAACTCATTGGTCACACCCCTTACTGTACGTCATGATATACTGTCCCCACAATCCAAACATGACTCAAGTACCCATATTACCTCACCTCAAGTCTTACGAAACTTAATCCCCCAAACCCGATAGCAAAATGTCTCACTTCGCTACACGCTATCCACAAAAGTCTTCCTTCATGTCCTTATTGACAACTTCTTTTCTTTATTACACGTGATCACAATACGTTTGCCCAATTCGATGGTCATTACCGAACTTACACTTGTCCTCACATACCGACATCTAATACTCTATCGTTGTTGAATTGTTGACTCGCCATTGGTACACCAGTGTCACACACACCATCATAAGGCCTTAATAAAGCTAACGTTTTTCCCAAACCGATCATATCATAGAGCAACCCACTATTGTTAAACCATCAATGCACTTTGTCCCTTCCGAGCAACCCAACACTGAAAGATGGAGACCCTGTAATCCTCTGAACTATCTTTCCCATTTATCACGAACTCTCACAATGAACTAGTCTAATCACGACTCCACACAACAACCGAGTCTAATCGCGACTCCACACAATCGAATTCGTAGGCCATACTAGAGGCTGAACTTGATCACATGTCTGAATCAGAATAACACATCTCATACCATAACACAACACGTCATAGATCAACTATTTGCATAAGAATTTAAGGACGAGTGTCCACCCTCTGAAGGTGATTAAGATAAGAAAGTTCAAATACCAATTGAAATCGACTAGATACTAATTTAAATGAAGTCGCACGAGAGAATGTTTCAATTGAATGTTTCTTAAATGTCTTATAACCTCTCGCAGATAAGTACAGAGCTCATCGTACCGATCCATGAGACTCTACTAGACACGCTCTTATATTATAGACTGGGTAACCTAGGGCTCTGATACCAACTTGTCACGACCTAATTTCACTAAGTCGTGCGGGTACCTACCTTACCCACCTCGATAAGCGAACCCTTATCCCAACAATTATGAAAACATAAATAAAGCAGAAGAAGATAGAATAATGTAAGGCTCACGAATATAATATAAATAAGAAAATGCGAAAGTAAATGAAATCCACCCCAGTATCTGGTCTGGTCATAGAAGAGCATCTAACTAAATACTACAAGTCTGAATCATAATAATACATAAGTAGTCTCAAAGATTATGCCTCAGAACGGAAATAAAGACATAATGATGGAAAGAGTCTCCACGCAGCGAACGTCCTCATGCTCACCCTGAAGGACTCGAATCAACAATCCTCGAATATCAGCCACGAGGAGTAGAAGTCGATCTCGCTTGGTACTCTGCATTCATAAAAGAATGCAGCAAGTGTGTTAGTACAAACAACAAGTATCCGGCAGGTATCATAGGCCGACTCTGACTAGCTAACGTATATAAAGATAACAAAGCAAGATAAACACATAAACCAACAAGTAAAAGTCAACACGAGTCCTTATCCATAGTACAAGTCCTCACCTATGTTATAGTATCTAAACTCAACTGTGCCAAGTCTCAGTATAGTCAATCCGAACCAGTATATCACAATAGTATCACAACAGTCATCACCTATGTTATTGCATCTAAGCCCAACTGTGCCAAGTCTCAGTGTAATCAATCTGAACCAATATATCACAATAGTATCACAACAAGTCATCAGAATTAAAGGTACAATGCAATGTAACAATATATGTATGATGAATGTAGTGCATATGCACCGTATACATGTACTCCGACGATTGAACATCACATCTCGGCAGCATAACCCATGGGGGACTCGTGAAGTCCATGTACCACACTCACGATCCCGGCAAAGACCTCGGGCATCGGACACTCTCACGATCCCGATAAAGACCTCGGGCATTAGACTCTTATCTTTCCTTTAAGCTCTCTGGCAGAAACCTCAGAGGTTACACTCTCTCACTTATCATCATCAGTACCATAACCATACAATATTAATGAATCATGGAAATGAGTATGAAAATGATGTAATGTAATATCAACAACTGTTTCAATACCAAATAGTACCACCCAGGGCACACAAGTAATATCAATAATAAGGCTACACAATAAGCCATAATGAAATCACAATGTTACCTCAATATCAATCATAAGGCTACACAATAAGCCATAATGGAATCACAATTCTCATCTCAATATCAATCAAGTAAAGTACCGCAATATCATAGCCATGATGTATCACTAATCACCAATATCCGATGTCTCAACGTGGCAACGAACCAATAAGCAAATAGAACAAGATAAGTCAATAATGCAACGGGGTGGCTAGCCCCCAAATCACACCACAAGGCCCAACCTAAGGCAATATCCAACTCAACTTCATACCTGAAGGTTTCATGTATTCTCCGACAATATCATCTAAACATACACTTCGCTAATCGAAGTCTCACCATAAGGTAAACCGTAACCTACTTGGAGAGCCGAACAACAAAGTCTCTAATAATCAACCTTAGTCTTTCCCCTACTTTGAGCCTCGAGATAATGGAAGTCTAAACATATCCGAATCATGAAATTAGAATCACGAAGAACATCATTCAAACCTTACTTCTATTCAAGACCCAAATCCCCAAACTATGGAATGGGGTTTATGAATTAGAAAGATGAAATTAGGAATCTATAGGTCTTAACATGAAATTCATATTATAGGTGATCAATTCCCATCAATTAGAAGCTATATTAACTCATGAAATACTCAAATTCGGATTTTGGGTGAAACCCCTAATTTTGGGTATAAACCCTAACTTACCAATTCAAGAATTTATCACTAATAAAAGAAGATTCATGATTAACAACCTTAGATATATCAAATTCTATAATAACCCAACCAATATTTATCAACATGAACATCTTAGAGAGTCTAAACAATTTTTATGAACTTTCATGAAAAACCCAAATTGATTCTAGGGATTCTAGCCTTAGATTAAGGATTAATAGAAGCAAATGGAGGATTCTAAGACCAAGCATGAAGAAATAGCCAAAACCCTTTAAAAATCGCCTTCCAAGACTTAAGATATGAATATGAAATAATGATAAGAGGTTGGGGTTTTAATCGGTTATAAGTCACAGATTCAGTTATCACTGCCTCTACGGCAGCGGTCCCGCTATGGCGGCCTACCCAGATCCTTTCTACGCCGCTTTTTCGGCCATGGCACCGCAACGACGGTGCCGCTATAGCGGTAATGATGTGGCCATAGCGGACACTAGACACCAGAATCTTAAACTGAAGTTCACAATCTCAACACGAAATTTCGACTATCACCCGAGGCCATCTGTTCAGATACCTTATATGCAGACATATGTAAAAACACGCTACGAACGCACTCGTGGCCTAAGAATTCCCAACAGAGGTCTCGTTGATCGAGTCAACTCCCGATACCTCAAATCCAACTTCCCAACCCAAGTCCCAAATGCACCCGAGGGCATTGAGAACCGAACCAAATATACGCACAAGTTCTAAAAGACCAGTCGGACCTCTCAAAATTGACAAATTCGCGAAAAAGGTCCGTTTACCCAAAAGTCAACTTTGAGTCAACTCTTTTTCGCTTTAAGCCTAAATTTCCCAAATAGTTAATGAAATCATATCCAAATACCTCGAGAACTATGTCAACAGTCCCCTCGGGTTAAATGTGACCTAGACAAGCTCGGGGAAGGGTCAAAAGTACCGAAAAGACTATAACGACCAAATGGGTCGTTACACTTGCAAATTTTGAAGTCAAACAAATATCATTTGGTTCACTTTGGAAGATGGTTTCACTTTGGAAATTCTGACATTAATTAGTTGGATAAATTGTTTATTTTAGGAAAACATGCTCTGATTGGCGATCCGAAGATTTCCTTAGATTTGAAATATTATTTATGACCTGTAGAAATTGACGGAGCTACTTTGGTTGTTTCTGACAATTAAACCGGTTTTAGTGTTAAATATGCCTATTTATGGTAAAAAGATGGTCATGGAAAGAAATAAGACCCGGATTAGAAATTGGTTTGTTTCGTTAGCTTTTTATTGATGTTTATGATTTGTGGGAATGGATGGCTCGATTTTCGAAGCTTTCGGGTGAGTTTTGGGTACGGAAGAGGACATTTTAGAAATCCTTAAGTTAAGAAATGAAAAAGTTTGACCAAAGTCAACATCGGAGGTAAATGAGTCCTTTTCAAATAATTTTTCTCTCCATTAGGCTCGAAATGTGATTTATGACTTAGTCGAGTCATTTGTTCGGTTCCCAAAGGGTTCGGGTATGATTTGGGTCATTGGTGTCGGGAAAAATTTCTGGTGTCGGTTGCAAACTTTTGTTCTTCAAGAACGCGATGGGGTCCCGCGAACGCGAAGAAGGAATTTTGGGTTGATCGATCAATGTAAAAAATTGCTCTTCGCGAAGGCAAAGGTACCCCGAGAAGCTGATGAAGGAAAAACAACTGGACAGTGTTTAAATTGGACAGATTTGAAATATTTGATATTTTCATCATATCTAGAATTCTAGAGCTCCGTTTGAGGTAATTTTTTTGGCATTGTTCTTGTCTCAATGAGGAGTAAATATATAGCCTTTATTTTGATTTTCCTGCATGTTTGGTCGTTATAGCACTTGTGACCCGTTTATCCCTGTTGACCCTTCGTCAAGCCCTATTAGTATGATTTTGACTCGCAAGGATGGGTGGTGCAGTTCCCCAGGTGTTGGGCGAGAGTTATGATGTCTTATGTGAAATAGAGCCTTAAAGTAAAAAAAATTTGACCAATAGTTGACTTTTGGGGATACGAATCTTTTCTGGAAATCTTTCAATTTCGAGAGGTCCGGATGGTCGATTATGACTTAGTAGGATGTTCAGTTCGGTTCTCGAGGCACTCGAGAGCATTTTGGATTATTGTTTGGAAAGTTGGTCATTGCCCATTGGGTGTTGACCCGGTCAATAGACCTCCGTTGAGAATTCTGAGGCCACGAGTGAGTTCATAGCATATTTTTATGTATGGATGCGTGTCTGGTTTGGATCTGGGAGGTCTTGGGTGATTGTCGAATTTCGGGATTGTGATTGTGAAAACCAAAAGTTTTCTAGTGTATAGTGTTCCTAGACGTGCCATAGTGGACTCGTACGGTGGGAGTCACATTTATGCGGAGCGTGGTTGGTTTGTGGTGGGTCGAGGAGGTTCGTGGTGGATACATGATTGACCATTGGCGTGTCCACCGTAGTGGACTGCATTAGTCAGCGACGAGTTCTCCTATTTTATGCCTAGTTATAACCCTTCAAATCCTATCCTTACATTTATTATTCCTAAGCATCTTTGAGGCGATTTGAGGAGGTTCTTGGCTGATTTCTCTTGTGGGTAAGTTCTCTAACCTAGACTTCATTCCTTTACCTTTCTAAGCTTGAATCCATGCTAGAAATTCCATAGAACATAAGAAGGAAGATAGGTTTTGATGATTACTTCATTATTTGAGTTCTAGTCTTTCTAAATGAGATTTGTTGATGGATTTAACTTATCTAAGCATGGAATTTGATGAATTAGTGACTAATAGGCTTGAATCTTCCATTTATGTTGATGAATTGAAGGTTTGCAAGTTAGGGTTTACACCCAAATTGGGGGTTTGACTTGAATGATGAAATTGACCTATTCTTGAGTTAATCTAGAAATTGAATAGTGGAATTGAACTTCTAGAATGCTGGGTTACCAATTTCACCCTTAAAATACCTGTTTTGCTCTTCCTTATTTCTAATAATAGTGTAGCAATATGGGTATTGTTCTTATTTATTTCTAAATTAAAATTCAATTATGGATAGACTTTGAGTACTTGGAGGCTCCCCGAAAAGGCAAGGCGAAAGTGTGATTGTTCGTGGCTCTCGCTTGGCTACTTGGAAGGTTACGGCTTACCTTATCATTAGACTTCGGCTAGAGAAGCATATGTAGAGTTTAGTGACTGTTGGAGAAAGCATGTTATGCCTTCAAGTATGTAGTTGGAATGGATTACCTAGGTTGGTATTGTTGTCTGATTGTGGCTTATTGCCTTATTGTGATCTATTGGCTTGTCTCCACGTGCGTGATACTAGAATTGATGCTTAGTTGCCTTATCATGATCGTGAAGCCACATCTCTCATTTATATGGTATTATCGGGTATAGAGGAAGGATTTGACTCATTCTTGAAATTATGGTATGTGTCCATGTGTGGCACGATTGGTATTGATATATTCTTATTGGGATTGATATATTCTCACTGTCATTGATATCGTTCATGCATTCATACTCATTTATTTAGATCGAGTTACACATTCCGCAACGTATATTGGATCGGGTTGCACGCTGTAGGTGTACACGGACTTCGCGGGTCCCTCATGGATCATGACTGTCGAGGCTTGGAGGTATTTCGCCTGGAGCATGTGTGTGTGGAGATTACATTGGCCATTGCATATTATTGCATTACATGCATTCATTATTATCATCTCATTTTACATCTATTGATCGGATCTGTTGGTTGTACTTGTGGTGTGGTTATCCTGAGGAATTGTGGGAAACTTGGCAGACTTGTGTTTAGGTGCTTCACCATAGGCTATGATTCGGCTATTTGATCTTTATGTACTTGAGTTGTTATTCTTGGACTGTGTTGTTTTTATGCTTGATTGTGAGCATGTCTATCTTTCAGTCTCTTACTTTGTATATGCTAGCTAACTGTTGTCGGCCTATGATACCTACAATGCATGGTGTTTGTACTGATACTACCTTGCTGCATTCTTTTATGAGTGCAGAGTACCTCTCCCCATGATTGATTCCCCCGGCCTTTGCTGACGAGTATCTACGGTGAGCACATGGATGGATCCGCAGCCCGGATGACTCTTCATTTATTACTTGTCTTATTGGTTATTCCAAGATGGTATTTCACTTATTCAGACTTATGTATTTCATACTCAGACTTGTAGTAATGTAGTAGTGGCTCTTGTACTGCCTTAGACCAGATTCCTTGGGATTGTATGTATTATTTCCGCACTTATCTACTTATCCTTATTTATATCTACGTTTGGGACTTATACTTCTATTGTCTTAATTTCTTTATTGTGGTTGAATGAATAATTTGGGAAAAGGGTTCGCCTACCAAGGTGGGGAAGGGTAGGTGCCCGCACGACTTGTGGTTTGGGTTGTGACATTTTCGTTGGTTATTGATTTTATCCGTGTTTGGTTGGGAAAAATTGGGGTTTTGAACCCAAAAGTTGAAAAGTGGTACACCGTGGATTTGAGGATCTAGATGAAGGCTTCTTGAACGGGTTTTCTGGATTTAAACTAATTATGCTATGGGTGAACCAATTTTGTAATAAAATTTTGGTTTGCCCTTGGGGGCTCGGGGTTACCTTTTTGGGTTCATTTTTTTGTTCCAAATCAAAGTATAGTAATATGGGTACCATTGGACTCGTTTAAACTCGTAGAGTACTATTCTGACTATATTGGACTCAATTTCGCAACGAAATTAGGATTTTACCCTTTGGGGCTCGGAATTGGCTTTTGAGTGCCTTTTTGGACCCGAATAATTATCCTAGCAATATGGGTGTCTACGGACTCATATACTTATGTAGATTTAGTATTTGAATAGATTGGGATCAGTCGGAGGCATTGAAGAAGGGAAAGGCCATGTGGTGATCGCTTGAGTTTCAGACTTCAAATTAGGCATGTTGAGACTATGAACCTTAACTTAAGCATCATGGTGTGTTTAAATTAGACTAATAAGAGGGTATAATGGGGTGAATTAAGGGGGTCCCGATACTTGTAAGGTGACAAATGTTGACACCTAATTTTGGCCCTCGAATAGTTTTATTTAATTATTCGGAGTTTTTAAATTTCAAACGAAGTGGAATATGTGATTTATGTATCAAAATGCTTTTTACAAAATTATTTCGATTAGATTTTTCATTTTCATTTGGCAAAATAGTTTCAAATGCATATTGTAGGTCATTTTAAGTATATTTTCCCATTAATATTAAAAGCATTTGTCAAAATTAATTCAAAAAATAGTTCAAGACAATTATCCAATTAATTTTTTAAATTCTTAAATATCAAATTGACAAAAATTTTACTCCGATTAATTCAAGAAAATTGATTAATTAAATAAAATAATCAACTACATCTCAAATTTACAATTTGCATAACTATATTTGCATTTGTGTTCAAAATTACCTAGCTATATATTAATTGTGGTTGCAATTGAAATGGTCAAGTTAATTGTTAGGTGGTAATTATGATCACATTTGAAATAGCCAATCGCATGCTTAACGTCAATTAAGGTTACAATTGCAAAAGTAATCATTTTATGCATATGGTCGTGTTTTTTTTTTTTTTAAAGGAATTAATTGGTTAATCAATCTTAATATGACCATAATTTAATTGTTTAATTGATTGTCGTGTTTTAATTTAGGTTATTCGTTTAATTGCATGTTTTACCCTTCTTTATATACATATATATACAAGTATATACATGTATACACGAGAAGTATACATGGATATACATGTATACATATTGGGTTAGCCCTTTTTCTTTTTAGATAGCCAAGACAAGTCCAAAGCGGACCAGATGTAATGACCTGGTTGGTCGTTATAGTACTTTTGACCCATTTACCCCCATTGATCTTTCCTCAAGCCCTATTAGTATGATTTTGACCTGCGGGGATGGGTGATACGGTTCCCGAAGTGATCGGGCGAGTTATATGATAACTTTTGTGAAATTGAGCCTCAAAGTGAAAAACGTTTGACCAATAGTTGACTTTTGGGTAAACGGACCTTTTTCAGAATTTTGTCTATTCCGAGAGGTCCGGAGGGTCGTTTGTGACTTAGTGGGTGGTTAAGTTCGGTTCCCAAGGCACTTAGGAGCTTTTCGGGTTATTGTTTGAAAAGTTAGTATTTGGCCATTAGGCGTTATAGTATTTGGCCATTAGGTGATGACCCGGTCAAACAAACTTTCGTTAATTCTGATACCGAGAGTGAGTCTGTAGATTGTTTTTACATGTGAATACATGTCTGGTTTGTATCTGGGAGGTCTCGGGTGATTGTAGGATTTCGAGATTGGGTTTGTGAAAAATAAGAAAATTCTGGTGTCTAGTGTTCGCTGTAGCGACACTAGATCCGCCATAGGGGACCCGCTATAGCGAGGTACTAGTCCGTTATAGCGCAGCAGAGGAAAGTGAGAGGGGCGCCATAGCGAACAAGAATCCGTTGTGGTGGATACATGACAGCGGGGACTGGTCTCGCTGGCACGAACCTGCTATAGCGGACTCATGACCACTGCAACGAGGTGACGTGTTCCATAATCTAATAAATGCTAGGTGAAAACCATTCACTTTCAATCACGTCATTTATTACTTCCAAAGCATTTTTTAGGTGAATTGAAGAGTTCTTGGCTAATTCTCTCTTATGGTAAGTCTCCTAACCTAGAATTCATTACCTTGTCTTCCCTAAGCTTGAATCCATGCTAGAAATCCATTAGAATCTAAAAGGAAAGATGGGTTTTGTTGATTATTTAATAAAATGGGTTCTAGTATTTCTAAATGGAAATTGTTGGAGGATTCGACTAATCTAATCATAGAATTTGATGAGTTCATAGCTAATAGGCTTGAATCTTCCATTTATGTTGATGATTTCACTTGAATAACGAAATTGACCCATTCTTGAGTTATTTTAGCAATTGATTAGTAGGATTGAACTCCTAGAATATTGAATTGCATATTTCACTTTCGAAACACCCGTTTTACCCTTGTGGGCCCATTTCCCCATTTTGCCATAGTTGAATTTGATTCGAAGATAAGTATACCAATATTTGTTTTGTTCTTCCTTATTTCTAATCTATAACTCGATTATGAATAGACTTTGAGCATTTGGAGGCGCTACGAAAGGGCAAGGCAAAAGTGTGATTGTTCGTGTCTCGTGCTCGGCTACCAGGTAGGTTATGACTTACCTTATAGTTACATTTCGGTTAGCGAAGCATATGTAGAGTTAGTGATTGTGGAGAAAGCATGTGACACCTTCGGGTATGAAGTTAGGATGGATTACTTAGGTTGGTACTGTTGTTTGACTGTGGCTTGTTGCCTTGATGTGATCTATTGGCTTGTTGCCACGTTTGTGATACTAAACTTGATATTGATAGCTTATGGTGATATGTGTCCATGCGTGGCACCGTTTGTTGACACCTCATTTTTGACCTCCCGTAAGTCATTTAATCACTCGAGGTCCCTGGGTAATGTGTGAATAAGCTGAATATCTCTAATAGCCTTAAATGATTTTTGCAAAAATGCCCGTGTCCATATTTCTTCCTTTTAAATCAGTAAAAAGATTTTTCATGCATCATGTTTTGTTTAGAGAATAATAAATGATTTTCAAGATATTTGGTTGAATTATTTTAAAAGAGGAAAAAGAGAAAGAAGAGGAATCCTTGTTTAATCATTTAAAATTATTTTGTTTAACATTTCTCTTTTATTTTCCACCTCTAAAATTTGGATAATTTAAATAGTTTAAGTAATTAATTATTTACCTTTTCTTTACTACTCCTGATTTTTTACAAAAATAAGTATAATCCCCCTTAATGATTTGATTAGGCTAGTTAACCAATTAAATAGTAATTAGTTGCAAAACTGAACCCCTTATCAGATATGTATTTTCCTTTTTGATTTTTTCACTGGTTACATTTAATTCAATTGTTCTTCCATTTAAAGGAATTAGCTTATATTTTTTTAAATTAGTCTGTTGGTATTTAATTTAAAATCATATCTTGGTCCTAATTTTCAAAATTAGAAGGACATAATTGAAATAAGTATGTTGGGCCAATTAATTAAGCTTTCAGGCCCATCAACGATTTAACCGACCTTTAAAATTATTTTTGTCTTTTCTTTATTATTATAAAATATGTGGCAACCTATTTTTTCCCGTGGTTTAAATTTTCTTTAATTATAACTAGTTAATAACTAGATATACCCAGCATATACACCAAGTATACACACATATATATGAGATATATGTGTATACACTTGGTGTATACACAAGAAAAGGGCCCATTTTACTCCTTAGGAATCAGTGGACCGATTCCAAACCCAATAGGGGTTGACCCGGCCCAAGTCTAATAATAAGGGGGGTAATTACCTCTTCACTTTTCATTTTCAGAAAAAGCAAAGGGCCAAACACCCCCCCCCCCTTCTCTCTTTCCTCTTCCATGCTTAACCCTAGCGCCGCCTATGCTCGCCTTTCTCTCTCATCGCCAAAAATGGCAAACAATGCAGAGGTCTCAGACCTCAACAGCTTTTTGCGTATTCAAATGCATGCAACAATTAATGGTTCGTACATTTCTCACTCAAAAATCGTTCCAAACACGGTATAGGTCACTTTTATCTTCGATTTTCCTTTTAGTTTTGAATTTGTTACACATTTTCTGCATTTGTTCTTTATTTTCACTATTATATTGTTGTATTCTTGTTCGATTCTTATTGGTTGGGTATGAATGGGCCAGATCGAGTAGAATCGTGCTCAGATCTGGCCATGCGTTTTGAATCTGTCAATTTCCACCGTAGATCTTCATTTTGCAAGAGTAGTTTGGACGAAACTATTCCATCCCACATCGTTGTTCTTAAGTTTTCTCATAGTCTTGGGGACAACCTTCAGAAAGAAAAAAGAGGAGAGTTTTTGGAGCATTAGAAAGATCGATAAGCTTGAATTTTAAGTCAAAACTTGAAATTCAAGCTAAAGTATAATTTTAGACTCAAAACCTCTTTGTCGCCCTCTGAGTCCCTTAATCAAAAAATTTATTTATTTTCCTTCTTTGTGGTCGAGTTTGAGGGTGGAAGCACCAGGAGCTTTTGAATCCATTCTTAACAAAAGGCTGCATCGAAAAAAGGTAATACCCAGCCCCTCTTTTATGTTCTTTGTCATTTTATAAGTTAATGATTAGAATGTATTGTTAAAATGCTCTTGGTTGCTGGCTTTGTAGTATAATTGTTAAATAAGGTACTGTTTAGCAGGCTTAGAGTAAGTTCTTTACAAACATGATACTTTACTTGTGATTATTTGGCTTAAGGTCAGAACCCTAGATCAGTGCTATAACTTAGCAAATATAATTGAGGTTGTTGGAATGTGGAAATGGTTTATGTGACATTGAAACTTGATGAGGATCACAATACACTATTAACATGTATATCTTGAAACAAAAGAGTCTAGTTTAATCAGAAATACCTAGATTGTTGTAAATTTGCTCAGGATATTAGTTTTGTTTACTATTTGGTGGACACTGCTTAAGGTTAGAAAACCATCTTGACATGTTCTTGGGATCAACCTTGTAATATTTGTATCATGACATGCTAATACCTGTCTCAAAAGGAATTCATGGCTTAAGTATTTTTAGTTGTGTGTGAGGACCTCTTGATTTGCTTTATTTGAACCTATCTGAGACTGTCACCAGTTTGATTTGTGAGAGTTCTTTACTAAGTAAGACTACTCCACTCCTATCCTACCATGCTTAAGTGAGAATCACCTTAAAGTTGAATCTCAAGAATCTGGGTGCAAGTGTGTTATATCTTCCATGGTTGATGCTACACTGCTGTATAAATGCCATAATTTGACCCTCTATGTGATTTATTCTTATTCTTTATTAAGTTTACCAAATTCTCTAATGTGCATTGACTGTTTAAACTATGGTAAGTAAAATGGAAAGGGATTAGAGACACAGAAAGATCAAGCCTTCTTTTCTTCACTAAGTAAGGGACCATTTTTTTTTCCTGAGAATTAGCCTGGTCTACTGTCTACTTTGTAAAAGCAAGCAGGATTAAAACAAGGATAACAACTTATAATTTGTTCCTTTTCTCCTTTTACTGGGGGGTTGGTGTGCCTGGAACTCTATCTAATTGTTCCTTCTTGATCAGGTCTGAATAATGAAAGTAATTAGTTGTTGTTGACAATAAGTGTAGGGCTAGAGGAGTTGTTGAGTAGACTTAGTCTCACTAATTAATCAATATCAAGAATAGAAGTTTGAATAGGCAAATCAGGGATAGAATAATAATGAGAATAAGTCTAGGAGGGTATTAAAACAAAATTGTGTGGAGGGGAGGAAAGGCTAGATTAACAATGAACCATTAGTCTGATAAAAATGTCATTACCCTATTAATCCAACTTGCTAAAACATGACTAAGGAAAAGAAGGTAAGACTATTTAGACTAGATTGAATCATGTGCAGGTTAAGTGGGATTCTGACTAGAGAATGGGCTAACAAGGGAGGGGGTTTAAGTAAATCTCCTGCTAGCTAGCTAGCCTCTTAAGATTTGGATTAGAAGCCTAAAGTGTATGTCAGGGGACCTGTTCATGAATTGTCACTTTGTTCCTTGCACTTGTATGATATTTTCAAAATGTGCTTCACTTGCCAGTTAATGCATGCCTTCCCTCTTCCTCTTATTTTCCACTTCTGTGAATCTTGTTATGTCTAAAAGCTTAGGAATCTAGTCCTGTAGAAAATGGAGGAGTTTGGCTTAAAAAAACATAAATGTTTGGTTCTTGGCCATTTGGTAAATGGTAGCTTGAGTTTCTTTTATGCTCTATTTAGAGACTCTGAATGTTGTCTTCTTAAAAAAAAGTGATTACTCCCATCTCTAAGTGCAAATTGCCCTCCCTTTGATCAGTGTTGTTAGAATGTGAAATGTTTTATATGGACTCTGTTGGAATATGGCCAGCTTAAGTTAAAAAGGGGAATTATCTACTATCCAATACATGAGTGATTTATGTTTAGACTTGACTTTCAATACCCTGCCAAGATGTTTGATTGTCTTTATCTCCTTAACTGCCTCATGTACACTTTGTATGGTCTGTCTAAGTGTGGTTTGTGATACAACTCAACATTAAATACATTCCTGAGTTGATCTAGGGTAGTTTTGCAGAATGACTTAAGAAACTTGCTTATGACATTTGACTTGTCTTGTGAACCTGCATGAATTTGTTGGACTCTAGTATTGAAATGATCTAGACTCTAGCCTAAATAATCCTATCCATGTATGCATTCTTGTAGTTGAACCTATTAAGACACTTGGCTATTAAGAAAGATTCATGTTAGCAATAACCTTCATAATTGGAAGGGTCAAGGCAAACTAAAAACCTCATGGTTGCGAGAGTCTTTTCAAAAGAGGTGCTTTGAGAATGGATCTGAAGAAAGGGTGATCACAGCACTGTTGGATCCACCACATCTTCCCTTTGTATAAAAGGCACCATGGCATTTTCCTAAGCCTATGGTGGTGCATGTTGGCTGAATACACCTCCCTAAAATCATGTAGACTTGCTGCTAGAGCTAAAGAGAATAAGTTAAGTCAGAAACAAAATTGATAAATGTTAAGTAAACGCTTACTGATGAACCAGAACATTTGTGCACGGTCTCATTGAGTACCAAGGGAAGGACTTTAAGAGAAGGTAAGAAACTTGAACAATCAAGGGCAAAAACTGAGATAGGGTTGTTGAGATTGTGGAAGATCATACAGTTTCTTTCTTTTTTTAAAAACCGTTATGAGGCGGGGTTGGTTCGCGGTCTTCCAACAGCCCTAACGGTTCAGCCCCAGTTGTCCGCTCGGGTTTTCGGTCTTTTATAGAAAACTACTCTAGTAAAACTAGGATAGAGCTAATCCCTGCTGAACTATAGCATTCATACCTAGACGAGCATTGGGTATCTCAGACCTACCTAAATCTCATTAAGGAAGACTACCCAGTGTTCGGACGGTCTATGACCGGAAGAACACCGCATCTCATTTATGTGATATGTGGAAGCAAGCTCAGTGCCTATATGATGAACCATTGATCCTATGGTGGTGGGGGGAATCCTAACGGTGTTTTGTTGTGTAGATGGAAGGTTGCATCCGTATTGACATAATCGTCGAGGCCCCGGATATGTTGAGGGTTTGGTGGGCATTGTTAGGGGATACTCACAAAAAGACAATTAGCTGCACCTTGGGTCATTTACCGGCTATCATGACGATGGAAGGTCATCTAGAATTGATAGAAGTGTTAACTGGACATTATGATGATAAGGAAATGTTATTCCGCTTCGGTGAAATTGAGATGACTCCAACTTTAGAAGAGATTAGAGACTCCATAGACACCAATGGAACCTGTCTAAGGAGGCGACACAAACCAGGCCACCACTTGTTATTTCCGCAAAGGCCCACGATCGCCCAAATCATGAGGTTCCTTGTATTAACTGTGATGCCCTGGGCGCAAGGACCTACGATAAACTTTAGGGATCTATATCGGAGATGCCACGGGGTATACTCTATACCAGAGAGAATTCAAAAGTAGAGAAGAATGGGAAGCTGCTAGGCCTTTGGCATTCGCCATAGCCCTACTAGGGATTATGGTGCTTCCCCAAGGAGATTCGATGGCCATAGACACCTGAGTGATCTACTTGGGCCATGCCATTTTCCATGGTATAACTCGGGACCAAGAGACGAGGTACTTTGATTTGGCGCCCATCATTTTGGCAGACATCTTCCGGGCATTGGACAAGTGTTGGAATGGTTTCTGACACTTCCAAGAATGTAGCATGTTGTTACAATGGTGGATTGTCAAACAC
>NC_081342.1:29538067-29546396 GCF_029784015.1 Lycium ferocissimum
AACCCTAGGCTAGGAAGAGTCTTTTCAAAAAGAGGTGCTTTGAGAAGGGATCTAAAGAATGGGTGATCACAACTTATTTGTTGGATCCTGTATCTTCCTTTGTATAAAAGGCACCATGGAATTTTCTAAGCCTATGGTGGTGCGTATTGGTGAATACGCCCTAAAATCATGTAGACTTGCTGCTAGAACTAAAGAGAATAAATTAAGTCAGACACACATTGATAAATGTTTAGTAAAGGCTTACTGATGAACTAGAACATTTGTGCTTAGTCTCATTGAGTACCAAGGGAAGGACTTTAAAAGAAGGTAAGAAACTTAACAATCAAGGGCTAAAATTGAGATAGGGTTGTTGAGATTGTGGAAGATCATATAGTTTCTTTCTTTTTTTAAAAAGAACATCACCCAAAGAGGCAAATGATGTTATGTATGCTCCTTTATATTATAAGTGTAGCCTGCACATTCTTGTATGATGTTCTCATCTTATTTGATCCAAATGGGACCTGGATTTCACCAACCTATCTGCCATGATTCTTGTATTTTAAGCTTGAATTAAAGTTAGTCCCTCTTTATGAGGGTACCTATCGGCTCAGCCTATACTTGGCATTAAAAGAGACATGACTCTTTTCAAAATAAACCCAGTTTGTTGGAAAAGAGACATGACTCTTTTCATCAAAGTTTTTAGCATTAAAAGTTTTTAGCATTAAAAGAGACATGAATCTTTTCAAAATAAACCCAGTTTGTAAAAAATAGCGATAGAAAGGTTCTTAGTGTTGTGGTAAACTCGAAGACAAATAAAGAAATACATATTGTGCTTTGTTCTTAAAAACTGCCTGATTTTGATAAATCTCAAAACCAACAAAAATCTAATTTTCGGGCCTTGACCCACTAAATTGTTATAAGACAAGAATTCAATTTCAAGGATAGTCTTGAGCTCACTTTTGGAAAACGAAGAGAAATAAGTTGTGGGCTAGAATCCGTCAAAGAAGTCCTTGTCCTCCCTCTTTTAAAAAAACTTATAATCCAAAATATAGTAGGTAATTATCCTTCACCAATTTGATTTGGTTTACGGCCCAATGACAAATTAAATAATCTCTTTCAAATGTATTAAAACGTCCTTTAGAAGAAGTAATGGGTGGTAGGTTCTTAGCGTGCATATGCATTTGACCCGAGCCAAGTGTGGAGCAAAGCATGAATTAAAAACACATAAACTTCATTATAAAATATTTTCATCTTTGCAAAAGATTATTTATTCTCATATATAAGAGGAAATATATTCTTTACATATGATAGACTCAAACTAAAAATAGCCCATATATAAGGGAACTACGCTCAAATTTTTTTTAGAACTTGATATGCCCAAACAAAGACGATTTTTTTTGCGGGAATTGACACTAAATAAACAGTTCATGCAAGTACCCACACATTGGAACTCGAAGGTCAACCGTATAGTACGGATCCTTAATACTAGGGTGCCTAACACCTTCCCTAGGAGATCACCAGAACCCTTACATAGAACTTTGGATTAAGAAGGATTTATCACAGCGAATGAATAGACCTTTCAAAACCGGTTTTCCTAATTTCCTAAAAATTAGGTGGCGATTCTTTTAAAACAAAGTCCAAAAGAGCACCAACGATTTCGAAGTAGCTTTTTTCGAGCGCTAACTCCGCCCGCAAAAAATGTGAACCGTTACACCGTTGATATTGATAGATTCTCGTGATATGTGTCCATGCATGGTACCATTGATATTGATAGATTCTTCTAATATGTGTCCATGTGTGGCACCATTGATATTAATAGATTCTCGTGATATGTGTCTATGTTTGGTACCGTTGATATTGATAGATTCTCTTGGCATTGATATCATTCATGCATTCATACTCATACATTTGGATCGGGTTGCGTGCCGTAACATATATTATACTTATATTGGATCGGGTTTGCATGCCGCAACATATTTTATACATATATTGGATTGGGTTGCGTGCCACAACATATATTAAATCTATTTTGAATCGGGTTGCACGGTCCGCAACATATATATATATATATATATATATATATATATATATATATATATATATTGGATTAGGTTGTGTGTCTTTGAGCGGTATATAGACTTCGTGGGTCCCATGGGTCATGATTATCGGCGTGGAGGTATTGACCCGGAAGCATGTGTGTATCATTGCATTGCATATGCATTCATCATTATCATATCATTTGCTCCTATTGATAAGATTCGTGGATTGTACTTGTGGTTGTGATTACTTGAGGAATTGTGGGAAGCTTGGCAGACTTGTGTTTCGATGCTTCACCATAGGCTATGATCTGGTTGTTGATATTTCTGGACTTGTGATACTACTTTGGACTGTGTTGATTGATACTTGAGTGTGAGCATGATTATCTTTCAGTCTCTTTCTTTATATATGTTAGCTAACTATTGTCGGCCTATGATACCTACCAGTACATAGTGTTTGTATTGATACTACCTTCTTTGTATTCTTTTATAAGTGCATAGTACGTGACAAGGTCGACTTCCTCTCCTCATGGAAGATTTCCTGAGGCTTTGCTGTCGAGCATCCAGGGTGAGCATATGGACGTATCCGCGGCACGGATGCCTTTTCTTAGCTACTTGTCTTATTTGATATTCTGAGACAGCATTTCATTTTCAGACTTGTATTCATATTCAGACTTGTAGTATTTGTAGTAGTGGCTCTTGTACGGCCTTAGACTAGATTCCTGGGGATTGTTGTATTATTCCCGCACGTTGCCCGATTTGGGACATGACAAGTTTATATCAGTGCCTAGGTTGCCGATTACATAAGTATAAGAGCATGTCCTGCGTCTTGCGGATGGGTACGATGAGCTACATATTTAGCTATGAGAGGTTTATGGGACATTTAGGAAACTTAAAATTTTTTCATTCTTTCATGCTACTTTATTCAAATTGGTATCTGGAACTTTCAAATTGGTATCTGGAACTTCCGAATTGGTATCTGATTCATTTATAATTTCTAAAAAATGGTGATAACACGAGCGACGATCACGAAGGATGAGGTGAACGAGCCCGCTACTGGGGCTGGCACTAAAGGACGAGGATAGACGAGAGACCGCGGCCAGGCTAGGGGCCGTGAAGCTTTATCAGCAAGGGGTAGGGCCACTGCGGCTGGACTGACGCGAGTACGATCAGCTTCTCCAGAGCAAGTGCCAGAGCGACAACCAGCGAGGGAGCAGGCAGCCGGGGGAGGTGTAGGACTAGCACAGACCCACCCCGAGGTCATGTCCGATCCAGTATTATAGGACACCATGGTCCGTATCCTCCTTCCTCTCGATGCCCAGCAGGCCGTGGGTGGTGCCACTACTCCAAGTGGTTCCCAGACCACAGTAGGGGTACGGACTCTTGAGCAGGGGCAGACTATGGGGATGCAGCCCGCTGCTGACGTTATCCCCCATATTGATAGTATACCCGCCCCTGAGGGTGTCCTTAGGCCAGGAGCAGCCCAGGTTCTGACAGTTGGGGATCAGGATCTCATCACCTAATTTTTTAAGATGGAGCCGCTAAAGTTCTTCGTCATGCCTAGAGTGGATGCATACGAGTTCATTAAGGATATGCATGAGATACTTTACAAAACGAACATCGTGGAGTCTTACGGTGTGGATTATGTGTCCTTTCTGTTTCGCGGAGATGCGAAGACGTGGTGGAAGTATTTTATTGAGGGTAGACGCGTTGGTGCACCTCCACTCACCTAGGCACAGTTCCACCAAGCCTTCTTGGAGAAGTACGTGTTTATATTTTTGGCCCGATATACGACACAATTGATTCCGATAGAGGCAAAGAGAGTTCGTAGGTTTGTTGGTGGACTTGTGCTTCCACTTCATATTGCTTGTCTCTAGATTGTGGCCATGGGGTCTTCCCTCCAGGTAGTTGTGGACCATGTCGTGAGTGTCGAATCTGCCAAGGCTCGATCATTTGGAGGGTTTAGTGAGAAGAGGCCTCATCAGTATGGCGGGTACAGTTGTTTCATGTATAGAGGCGGGGGTCAGTCTTCCAGGTTTCTATCAATCAGCCCCCAGCCGTCCCATTCAGTCCACATTGCAGGCATCTTCTGGTGGCCCTTATAGACAGAGTAGTTATGGGGCCGGGCAGTCTCAGAGAGATTTATTCTATCGACCGGTCGGCCCAGAAGGTCCGTCCGGTTCGTCGGCCACGTGCGTCGGCCTCGGGACCCGAGAGCTTGTTATGTTTGTGGTGACCCCGATCACATCATGAGAGATTGCACTCGATCTGACCAGTGGGATTCGACGGGGTGTTCGGTTCGGTGAGGGACTTCGGCGTCTTTTGTTAGTCACGGTGGTTCTTCAACGAGAGGCGATACTCAATCAGACCACAATGGTTCGCATTCGTCCAGGGTTGGACATCAGTCTGGTAGGGGTGGTTCCCAGGGCTTCAGCGGAAGAGCGCGGTCCTGGCAGAGAAGGCCATGGTGCTGGCAGCATCGGTATGCTTTCGGGTAGGCTTTGGTGAGGCTTTTGATCTTTGTTATATTAGGTAACATTTTTGTTAATCGAAGACGACTTTAGTTTTATTTGATCGCGGTTCTACTTATTCATATGTGTCTACTTATCATTCCTTTGGTTGGGATTTGACTTGTGATAGTCTTGGTGTGCCTATTCATGTGTCTACTACGGTTGGATATTCTGTTATGGTTGATCGAGTCTATTCTCTTGCTTAGTTACTTTTATGGGGTATGACACGTGGGTAGACTTAATGATCTTGGATATGGTAGATTTTGATATTATATTAGGTATGGGTTAGTTGTCCCGGTACCATGCATTCTTGGACTGTCACGCCAAGATAGTTACCTTAGCTATGCCTGGGATTCCTAGACTTGAGTGGAGGGGTACTCCGAGCCCTGCTTCGAAGAAGATCATTTCTTATCTCCGCGCAAAGAAATTAGTCGACAACGGGTGTTTGGCCTACTTGGCCCATGTTCGTGATACTAGTGTTGATTCTCCACCCCTTGAGTCTGTGCCTATTGTATATGAGTTTGCGGAGGTAGTCCCTTCTGATTTTTCGGATATGCCACCCGATCGCGATATTGACTTATGTATCGAGTTAGAGCCGGGCACTCACCCTATTTCCATTTCGCAATATAGAATGGCACCTGCCGAGTTGAGAGATTTAAAAGAGCAATTGCAGGATCTTCTAAGTAAGGGAATCATTAGATCGAGCGTCTCCCCTTAGGGCGCTCCCGTGTTATTTATAAAGAAGAAGGATGGGACGATTAGGATGTGCATAGATTATCGTCAGTTGAATAAGGTCACTATTCACAATAAGTATCCCATTACTCGCATTGATGACTTGTTCGACCAGCTTCAGGGAGCTTCTGTGTTTTCAAAGATTGATTTGAGGTCAGCCTATCACCAGCTGAAGTTCGGGCCGAGGATGTTCCGAAGACGGCTTTTATGACTCGTTATGGTCACTACAAGTTTCTTGTGATGTCATTTAGGCTTACAAATGCCCTAGCAACTTTCATGGACTTGATGAATGGCATTATTAAGCTAATTTGAATTCCTTTTTCATTGTATTCATCGATGACATCTTGGTGTATTCGAAGAGTAGAAAAGGACCAAGCGTTATTGGAGGATTGTCCTTGGGTTATTAAGAGAAAGATCATTACGCTCAAGTTTTTGAAATGTGAGTTACGGCTTGATTCTATGGCATTCTTGGGCCATGTGGTGTCAAAGGACGGGATCATGGTTGATCCCAATAAGATTTAGGTTATTAGGGATTGGGTAAGGCCCACTGCTGTGACTGAGATTCGTAGCTTCATGGGTTTGGCTAGTTACTACCGTCAGTTCGTGAAAGGGTTTGCTTCTCACCTGACCAAATTGACTTAGAAAGAGGTTCCTTTCCAGTGGTCCGATGCTTGTGAAGAGAACTTTCAAAAGCTCAAGACTCTGTTGACTACAACTTAGATTTTGGCATTACCCGTGGAGGGTAAGGATTTCTCAATTTATTATGATACGTCCCGTGTTGGTTTGGGAGTCGTGTTGATGCAAGAGGTCAAAGTCATTGTCTATGCTTCTAGGCAATTGAAGATTCATGAGAAGAACTACCCTACTCATGATTTGGAGTTGGCAACGGTAGTCTTCGCTTTGAAGATTGTGAAGCATTATCTGTATGGGGTCCACTGTGAGGTGTTTACCAATCATATAGCCTTCAGCGCGTGTTTAGTTAGAGGGATCTCAATTCTAGACAACATAGATAGACGGAGCTTTTGAAGGATTATGATATCACTATACTTTACCATCCGAGTAAAGCTAATATGGTAGCTGATACCTTGAGTCGCAAGGCAGTGAGCATGGGCAGTTTAGCTCAATTGGTTGCTTCAGAGCGTTCTTTAGCCATGGAGGTTCAAACTCTGGCTAACAGTCTTGTATGACTTGATATTTCATATTCGAGCAGAGTTTTAGCGTGTATTGAGGCGAGATCGTCTCTTTTAGAGCAGATTAAGGCTCAGCAATTTGAGGATGCTAAGTTATGTAAGATTGGTGATAAGGTTTTGAGAGGTGAGGCCAAGGAGGCCGTGCTTGATGCTGAGGGGATTCTGAAGATCAAGGGACGTGTATGCGTTCCTCGTGTGGGTGGTCTGATTCGATTGATACTGGAGGAGGCTCATAGCTCTAGGTATTCGATTCATCTGGGGGCAACTAAGATGTATCGTGATTTGAGGCAGCACAATTGGTGGGGTCAAATGAAGAGAGATTACAGATTTCGTTGCTCAGTGTGGGAATTGCCAGCAAGTCAAGTATGAGTCCCAGAGACCTGGTGGGGTGATTCAGAGGATGCCCTTTCCCGAGTGGAAATGGGAGCGAATTGCCATGGATTTCATTATGGGTCTTTCGAAGGCCCTGGGCAATTTAGATTAAGTTTGGGTTATTGTTGATCGGTTGACTAAGTCTGCTCATTTCATCCCAGTTCAGATTACTTATAATGCAGAAAAGTTGGCCAGGATTTACATCCGAAAGATAGTGCGATTGCACTGGGTTCCTATTTCCTCATTTTCGACCAAGGGACTCAACTTACCTCCAAGTTTTGGAGAATGTTGCAGGCAGAGTTGGGTACTCAGTTAGATCATAGCACCGTATTTCATCCACAAACTGATGGTCAGTCCGAGCGGACTATCCGTATGTTACGTCTCGAAAAATTTCCCGTTAACATACAGTGAATAGACTAACGAAGGGCACAAAGTATACGATGTCTTGGTAAGTGAGAAATAACATTTGATGATTTTAAATGAGATTTCAAAGACATTCGAGGTAGGAGACGAAAGCTGCCAAGAAAGGCAAGGTATATGCTATGTATCGGAAGATGATTTATGAGTAATGAGTTAATGATGGCTTAATCATGCCTTGGAGAAGGGTTATAATGTCCCTTAGTGTAACACCCCGTAAACTTGAACTAGGTGTGAATATGTAAAAATCTAGTATTAAGATGATATTTTATCTATATGAATCCATTCTTGGTGAATTCGGGTGGAGGATGGTCGTTTTGAAGTCAAACCAATTAGTGAAGTTCTTAAGGCCTCTTAAATTCGCCTAAGTTTTAGTAGGTCTGTCTTCTGGGCGATTTTCATGAAAATGTGTTGTGAATTTGGAAACACTTCCTCAATTAAAGTTGTAGATATTTGAAATAGCTTTCCAACGGTAGGTCGCCCAGCCCAAACGGAGTTATGTACAAGAAGTTATGTCCATTTTACTGAACACTGTGCAGAACCGACACATGACTTTTTTCAGGCGCGTGGGGGCGCGTGCAATGGCCCCGCATCACGGGCCAATCGTGCGAGTACGAGTATTGAGCTGCGAACATTGCGCGATGGTCCCGTATCGCGGACTAATCGCGAATCGTGTCGGTTGGGTCAAAAAGTAGGGTTTACGCGTTTTCGGTTATATTTAAGGTTTGGGGTTTATTTTCAAAGACCCCATTCACGAAAATTTACCCTAAAGTCAATAAGAACAAGTCCCAAGCCTCAAGAACCATACAAGGTAAGTGTTACCATGATTCTAGGTTGAATTCAAGTTCCTAATCCCTTTCTAACATGATTTTATGACCAAAACCTAGTTTGCAACATAATTCTTTCCAAAGTAATTCAAGCTAGGGTTTGGGTATTCTTCATTAGAAAAGTGATTTGTTAAACCTTGTTTAACAAATTAAGGTATGTCTCCTTTTAAAAATCTTATGGTGATTTCTATGTCTTTAAAAATAAAATCCTTTTTGAATATAAAGGTAATTTATTTTCCTTTTTTTAAATTATTTTTTAAAAGATT
>NC_081342.1:29546496-29585288 GCF_029784015.1 Lycium ferocissimum
CTCGCTTGATGACTTGTTCGACTAGCTTCGAGGGGCTACTGTGTTTTCAAAGATTGATTTGAGGTCGGCTATCGCGAGTCGAAGTTCGGGGCGAGGATGTTCCGAACAGCTTTTATGACCTAGATTGTGTCACTGAGTTTCTTGTGATGTCATTTAGGCTTACAAATGCCCTAGCAATTTTCATAGACTTGATGAATGGCATTTTTAAG
This sequence comes from Lycium ferocissimum, assembly GCF_029784015.1. Taxonomy (NCBI): domain Eukaryota; kingdom Viridiplantae; phylum Streptophyta; class Magnoliopsida; order Solanales; family Solanaceae; genus Lycium; species Lycium ferocissimum. The sequence goes on from NC_081342.1 coordinate 29,546,706, forward strand.
CTAATTTGGATTCCTTTTTCATTATATTCATCGATGACATCTTGGTGTATTCGAAGAGTAGAAAGGACCATGAGCGTTATTGGAGGATTGTCCTTGGGTTATTAAGAGAGAAAGATCTTTACGCCAAGTTTTTGAAATGTGAGTTCTGGCTTGATTCTATGGCATTCTTGGGCCACGTGGTGTCAAAGGACGGGATCATCGTTGATCCCAATAAGATTTAGGTTATTAGGGATTGGGTAAGGCCCACTGCTGTGACTGAGATTCGTAGCTTCATGGGTTTGGCTAGTTACTACCGTCGGTTCGTGAAAGGGTTTGCTTCTCACCTTACCAGATTGACTCAGAAAGAGGTTCCTTTCCAGTGGTCCGATGCTTGTGAAGAGAGCTTTCAAAAGCTCAAGACTCTGTTGACTACAACTTAGATTTTGGCATTACCTGTGGAGGGTAAGAATTTCTCAATTTATTATGATGCGTCCAAGGATTTCTCAATTTATTATGATGCGTCCTGTGTTGGTTTGGGAGTCGTGTTGATGCAACAGGGCAAAGACATTGTCTATGCTTCTAGGCAATTGAAAATCCATGAGAAGAACTACCCTACTCATGATTTGGAGTTGGCAACGGTAGTCTTTGCATTGAAGATTTGGAGACATTCTCTGTATGGGGTCCATTGTGAGGTGTATACTAATCATTGTAACCTTCAGCACGTGTTTAGTTAGAGGGATCTCAATTCTAGACAACATAGATAGACGGAGCTTCTGAAGGATTATGATATCACTATACTTTACCATCCGAGTAAAGCTAATATGGTAGCTGATACCTTGAGTCGCAAGAGAAGGCATTCGAGCATGGGCAGTTTAGCTTAATTGGTTGCTTCGGAGCGTTCTTTAGCCATGGAGGTTCAAAATCTGGCTAACAGTCTTGTACGACTTGATATTTCAGATTCGAGCAGAGTTTTAGCGTGTATTGAGGCGAGATCGTCTCTTTTAGAGAAGATTAAGGCTCAGCAATTTGAGGATTCTAAGTTATGTAAGATTGGTGATAAGGTTTTGAGAGGTGAGGCCAAGGAGGGCGGTGGCTTGACGCTTGAGGATTCCCGAAGATCAAGGGACGTGTATGCGTTATCCGTGTGGGTGGTCCGATTCGATTGATCTTGGAGGAGGCTCGTAGCTCTAGGTATTCGATTCATCTGGGGGCAACTAAGATGTATCGTGATTTGAGGCAGCACAATTGGTGGGGTCAAATGAAGAGAGATATTACAGATTTCGTTGCTCAGTGTGGGAATTGCCAGCAAGTCAAGTATGAGTACCGGAGAGACCGTGGGGTGATTCGAGAGGATGCCCTTTCCGAGGAAATGGGAGCGAGGGGTGCCATGGATTTCATTATAGGTCTTTCGAAGGCCCTGGGCAATTTAGAGATTAAGTTTGGGTTATTGTTGATCGGTTGACTAAGTCCGCTCATTTCATCAGGGCTTCGGATTACTTAGAATGCGAAAAGATTGGCCGATTTACATCGGAGATAGTGCGATTGCAGGGTTCTGATTTCCTCATTTTCGACCAGGGACTCAACTTACCTCCAAGTTTTGGAGAATGTTGCAGGCAGAGTTGGGTACTCAGTTAGATCATAGCACCGTATTTCATCCACAAACTGATGGTCAGTCCGAGCGGACTATCCATGTTACATCTCGAAAAATTTCCCGTTAACATACAGTGAATAGACTAACGAAGGGCACAAAGTATACGATGTCTTGGTAAGTGAGAAATAACATTTGATGATTTTAAATGAGATTTCAAAGACATTCGAGGTAGGAGACGGAAGTCGCCAAGAAAGGCAAGGTATATGCTATGTATCGGAAGACGATTTATGAGTAATGAGTTAATGATGGATTAATGATGCCTTGGAGAAGGGTTATAATGTCCCTTAGATTTTTAATGAAGTGTTAAAAAGGTTCCATAAGGATTGGAGATCAAACGAGTCGACGAGAAAGAGTTCGGAAAGACTGGGCATTATACGGCCCAACATACTGGCCGTATAAAACATACTGGCCGTATGTTAGGCCATATGTTGTGACCAGAATGGGTCCTTCACTGGACCAGATCTACGGCCATACATACGGCCAGTATAATTTATACGGCTAGTATGTTGGTCAGTAGAATCTGGTCGGGATAGCTTCTAAAATTAATATAAGGACCCCATCCCATTTAATTCATTTCATTTCTCCTCTCCACACTTCAAGAACATTCTAGAGAGCTCTCCACTCTTCATCCACAAGAACTCAAGAGAGATTTGTGATCAACTTCATCAAACCAACAAAATCAAGTGTATGAAACTCATTGAAGTTCATCCAAGCCAAGAAATTCCAATGGAAGTGAACTAGGGTTTTGGTGTAAGAGGAGTATTTCCGCTCAAGGCTTATTCCTACACTATCTAAGGTAAGTTTTATGATCTTTCCATGTTGTTTAAGGTAATGAAAGGTTGAAAGACTTAGATTATGAAAGGAGATGGAAAATGGGTCACAAAGATGAGAATAATGAGATTTTGAGTAGTAGTTTGGAATGAGTCATGAATATTGATATGTTGTGATTGTAAGTATGTTATAAATGACATTTAGAACATGGGATAAGCATTATATGTGAGAAAACGTAATAGTGAACTATGACCATGATTATGGAGGAATTGAAGTGAAATTGTGAAATGTGGATAATGTAGATGAATGATGATTGTGGCTTATAATATTGTGAATGTTGTTATAGATGTTTGGGAGTTGATATGGAATATGGGGAAAGTTGTATAAACAAAGGAAATGCTGCCCAATTTTCTCTAGCTTTAGTTGGGCATGTTCATGTAATCGATTAGCTAATGTTAATACGAACTCTTTTGAAGGTAGAAACGCGAGCATCGAAGGAGAACGATCAAATGATAGAATAGCTAAACGAAAGAGGTATGTAAGGCTAATCCTTTCCTTCTATGGCATGACTCCTATGGCATGAATCCTCCTATTTTCCCATGATCTTCCTAAATAAAGGAAACTATGAGTCCATAACTGTAATGAGCTATATATGTATAAGATAAAGAAAGGAGATACGATACGAGTATGATAATGATGATGACGAGTTTAAGTACAAAGAATCTTAAAGTGAGGTACGATGTCCATGAGGTTAATGATCCTAAGTATAGTTCCATTGATGCTTTTCCTTGTGTGCACTCACCTTAAAATGTTAGTCCCTTCAAGGTGAGATATGACGATTATGATCACTCCATAACGTAGTCGGGGGTTCACGACCTCATGTCACCCCGACATAGCCATGGTTACCTTCAAGCTTTAATGTATGTTTAATGATGAATGTATGATGATGCTAAGTTTATGATAAGGTTATGATATGCCTATGAGATGTATGATAATGATAAGTTTATGTTGACTATATGACGATACGATCCCACCGTGCCTAATTGGCCGGGCATGTCACCGCGAAGGCGGGCTGCATACGATTCCACCGTGCCTAGATGGCCGGGCATGTCACCGCTAAGGCGGGCTACTATGTTTACACCGAGCCTAGAGGGCCGGGCATGACACCACTAGTGGGCGGCAAATGATGGTTACCCGGACGCGGGTTAACGATGATAGTATATATGATATGGGAATGTATGTGCTATGATGATATATGTAATACGATTATATATGATATATGTATGAAATGCATCCATTCTGAAAGGTTAAGCAGGTTATATCTTCATCTTACGTCTTATGATTTCTCTTTTATGTTCATTTCTTTCATGCCTTACATACTCAGTACAATGTTCGTACTGGCGTCCTTTTCTTTAGACGCCGTGTTCATGCCCACGGTAGACGAGGAGGTAATCCGGACTCGTAGGAGCTACTAAAGCGACTTTGAGAGCACTCCAGTTGTTATACATATATAATATATATATATATATATATATATATATGGAGGTGCCATTGATTTATTCTTTTGTGTATATATATGTTTTGGGCACGACGGGGTCTGTCCGTCCATATGTCTAGTACTATATATATATATATACTCGTAGATATATGCATGTGTGGGTAGTATGTTCTCACGATTTTCCCACGTATATATATATATATATATATATATATATATGTGTGTGTGTGTGTGTGTGTGTGTGTGTGTGTGTGTGTGTGTGTGTGTGTGTATTATTTTGATAGCCAAAGGGCTTATGTATATAAAGGCAACTATGTTTCCAATGAAAAATGGTTTTCCTATGATTATGAGCATAAAAGTAATAAAGAAAGGTAGAATGAGTATGATGAGCAACAAAATGAATGGTGCTCGGTGGTTAGCCCCGGGTACCCGTCATGGCCCCTAGGCGGGTCGTGACAAAAGTGGTATCGAGCGATTCGGTCCTAAGGAAGTGTCCTACGCGAGCCGTGTCTAGTAGAGTCTTGTTTATGGTGTGTTGCGCGCCACACTAATAAATAGGAGGCTACGGGGCATTTAGGAAAAATGACCATTCTTCTTCTTATGGGATTGTGCGATAGAGCCGTGTATAAGATTTTCTCTTCCTTAATAGTGTGTTATGATTTCAGAGATGCCGCCAAAGGGAAAAGCTACAGCCGCCCAGAAGGGCAAGATTACGATTAAAAGGCGGGTAGAAAGGGAGCCGCCAATGAATGTAGAAGAGGGTGAATCACATAATGAGGCTCCATCTAATAATTCTTCTACTCCGGCTATTATAGAAGAACAAGAAGGGGCTTCAGCCCCAGCTCCTATGCCTCCAGTTCCTCCACCGGCTACTTCGGGTCAATAAGTGACCGAGGCTATTCATCTATTGACGCAGTTAGTTGCCGCCTAGGCACAGCGGCAGGGTTTGGGTTCAAGTGATAGGGCCGTAGTACTAGAGCCCGTAATTTCATGAGTTTGAATCCTCCAGAGTTTTTCGGGTCAAAGCCGGATGAAGACCCGTAAAGTTTTATCGATGAAATGTTGAGAACATTGAAGATTATTCATGCCTCCAAAACTGAGTCTGTGGAGTTAGCATCTTATAGACTCCGGGATGTGGCGGTCTTGTGGTATAATAATTGGATATCATCAAGAAAAGAGAATGCACCTCCTCCCGTTTGGCAAGAATTTGTAGATGCTTTCATCCGCCATTATTTGCCACCTGAGGTCCGCCGAGCTAGAGCGGATAGGTTCCTAAATTTGAAGCAAGAAAATATGAGTGCCCGGGAGTATAGTCTTCAGTTTAATTCACTAGCTAGATATGCTCCGACTATGGTGGCCGACATGGGGGATAGAGTGCACAGATTTGTGAGTGGCTTAGGGCCACATTTGTTCAAGGATTGCTTGCCGGCTTCGTTACAAGATGGGATGGATATTTCCCGCATTCAGGCCCATGCCCAGAACTTAGAAGGGCAACAACATCCACAAAGGGGTGAGCGTGATATTGATAGAGGGTAAAGTAAGAGGGCCAGACCTATGGGTGCAGGTAGCGATTTTAGAGGGGGATCGAGGCAGACATATCCTAGACACTTAGGCCAGTCGGCGACTAGTACACCTCTACGATTTGCAGGTAGGAGATTTGACCGCTCCATTCCTTCAGGACAGGGTCAGAGTTCGAGAGCTTCAGGTTCTCAGTTTGGGGGTGATTATAGTCAGAGGAGACCACCAGTACCGCGATGTAGTCAGTGCGGTAAGTTACATTCCGGACAGTGTCGCCGAGGTTCAGATGCTTGCTATGCCTGTGGCCAGGTTGGGCACATGATGCGAGATTGCCCGTCGATGAGTGGTAGAGTTGGGGCTCAGCCCACAGGATCAGTGGCTGGTTCTTCTTCAGTGCGCCCGATAGGGCAGACTCCCCAAATCCCAGCAGGTCGAGGTAGAGGCAAAAGGGGAGCATCTACTTCAGGTGCCACTCAGCCCCGTATCTATGCTTTAGCCGGGCGACAGGATCTTGAGTCCTCCCCGAATGCGGTTACAGGTATACTATCCGTCTTTTCTCATGATGTTCATGTATTGATAGATCCGGGCTCCACACTATCTTATATTACTCCGTATGTTGCTGGTTGTATTGGGGTGAAACCCGAGCCAATTAAGCCTTTCGAGGTATCTACTCCGATTGGTGATATCCCGTGATAGTTAGATAACTGTACAAAAATTATGTAATTGTAATATGTGACCGCCAGACCAAAGTTGATTTAGTTGAGCTGGAAATGCTAGATTTCGATGTAATTATGGGCATGGATTGGTTGGCCTCATGCTATGCTAATGTCGATTGCCGAATGAAAGTAGTTAGATTTCAATTTCCGGGAGAGCCCATGCTTGAATGGAAAGGAAATACAGCATCTCCAAGAGGTAGGTTTATTTCCCACCTTAAGGCAAGAAAGATGATAGCTAAGGGCTATATTTATCACTTAGTCCGAGTTCATGATACTAAAGCAAGGTCGCCAACTTTCTAATCTGTTCCGATAGTGAATGAATTTCCGGATGTATTTCCAGATGAACTTCCAGGTCTTCCACCGGAAAGAGAGATTGATTTTGCCATTGATGTGTTGCCGGATACTAAGCCTATTTCTATTCCTCCTTACCGAATGGCTCCTGCAGAATTGAAAGAACTAAAGGCACAATTGAAAGATTTGCTTGATAAGGGGTTTATTAGACCCAGTCATCACCGTGGGAAGCACCGGTCCTATTCGTGAGAAATAAAGATGGTTCCTTACGGATGTGTATAGATTATAGGCAATTGAATAAGGTGACAATAAAGAACAAATATCCTCTCCCAAGGATTGATGATTTGTTTGATCAACTACAAGGTGCCAAGTGGTTTTCCAAAATAGACCTAAGGTCAGGTTATCACCAAGTGAGAGTTAAAGAAGAAGATATTCCCAAAACAGCTTTCAGAACGAGATATGGCCATTATGAATTCCGGGTGATGTCATTTGGGTTAACTAATGCTCCGGCAGTGTTCATGAATTTGATGAATAATGTATTCAGGCCTCTCTTGGATCTATTCGTAATAGTATTCATTGATGATATTCTGGTATACTCTCGCACAGAATCAGAACATGCAGACCATTTACGTATTGTCCTTGGAATTCTTCGAACTCGAGAATCGTATGCAAAATTTTCAAAGTGCGAGTTTTGGCTGAATTCTGTGACATTTTTGGGTCATGTTATTTCGATGATGGCATTAGAGTTGATACTTAGAAAATAGAAGGCTGTGAAGACTTGGCCAAGGCCTACGACGCCTACGAAGTCTATAGTTTTAAAGGATTGGCAGGTTACTATAGAAGGTTCGTAGAGGGATTTTCATCTATTTTAGCCCCATTGACGAAGCTAACCCAGAAGTCAGCTAAATTTCAGTGGAATGATGCTTGTGAGCGTAGCTTTCAGGAATTGAAAGATAGGTTAACCTCAGCTCCAGTCTTAACACTCCCAGAAGGGCCAGGTGGTTATGTTGTGTGATGCTTCTGGCATTGGGTTAGGATGCGTATTATTGCAGCACGGTAAAGTCATTGCTTATGCTTCGAGGCAGCTGCGGAAATATGAAAAGAACTACCCGACTCATGATCTCGAATTGGCTGCAGTTATTCATGCATTAAAGATGTGGAGACATTACTTGTATGGTGTGCATGTTGATATCTATACAGATCACAAGAGTCTTCAATACATTTTCAAATAGAAGGAGTTGAATCTGCGGCAGAGGCGGTGGTTAGAATTATTAAAGATTATGATGTGAGTATTTTATACCACCCTGGGAAGGCAAATGTAGTAGCTGATGTGCTTAGCCGCCGATCGATGGGCAGTCTATGTGAAGTTCCTCCGGAGAAGAAAGAACTAATTCATGAGCTCCACCAACTAGCTAAGCTTGGAGTACGTCTAATTGATTCAGGTAGTGCAGGAATTGGTATTAATAATCCCACAGTTTCGTCCTCCACGAATATGGAAGTGAAAGAGCGTCAATCTCAGTTGGGCCATTATAGAGACGCATTTCATGAAAAAGAGAAGTCTCCATTTGAAACTTCTATGGGTGGAATTCTTAGATACCGAGGCAGGCTATGTGTTCTGAATGTTGCAGAATTACGTCGCCGAATTCTAGAAGAAGCTCATTATTCTCGGTATTCTATTCATCTAGGAGCGACAAATATGTATCATGATCTCAAGTTAATTTATTGGTGGGATGGAATGAAGAAAGACATAGCAGAATTTGTAGCCCAATGTCCAAATTGCCATCAAGTGAAAATCGAACATCAAAAGCCAGGAGGATTATTGCAAACAATGGAAATCCCTACTTGGAAATGGGAAGTGATCAACATGGATTTTATTGTGGGGTTACCCCGTTCCCAAAGTAAGTATGATTCTATATGGGTGATTGTGGATAGATTGACGAAAACAACTCATTTTCTTCCATCAGAACTACATACTCAGCAGAAGATTATGCAAGGTTGTACCTTAAGGAGATTGTGAGGCTTCATGGTGTTCCAATATCCATTATTACAGACAGAGGGGCACAATTTACAGCTAAGTTTTGGAGATCTTTCCAAGAAGGTTTGGGTACTCAAGTAAAGCTTAGCACGGCGTTTCATCCGCAAACTGATGGGCAAGCCGAACGTACCATTCAGACCTTGAAAGATATGCTACGAGCATGTGTTCTAGATTTCGGTGGTAGTTGGGATGACCACTTACCCCTTATTGAGTTTGCATATAACAATAGCCGCCATTCCAGTATTCAAATGGCTCCGTATGAAGCTTTATATGGAAGGAAGTGTAGATCCCCAATTGGATGGTTTGAAGTAGGGGAAGTACAGCTAATAGGTCCTGAGTTGATTCAACAAGCAGTAGAGAAAGTCAAGGTGATCCGAGATCGATTGTTGACAGCCCAAAGTCGCCAAAAATCTTATGCGGACAACCGCCGGCGAGACTTAGAATTTCAAGTTGATGATTGGGTATTTTTGAAGGTTTCGCCAATGAAAGGAGTGATGAGATTTATTAAGAAAGGGAAGTTGAGTCCTCGATGCTCCGTAAGGGTATTGGAGATCTTATGAGGATTGTCCCGACAGATGATGTTCAAGTGACAGAAAGGTTGGCTTATGAAGAAGTACCCGTTGCCATACTAGATAGGCAAGTACGGAGACTTAGAAATAAAGAAGTGGCTTCAGTCAAAGTCTTATGGAGAAATAATAACCGAGAAGAAATGACTTGGGAAGTGGAAGAAAATATGAAATCCAAGTACTCGCACCTATTTCAGCCCCCGGAAGAGACCCAAGATGAAACGTCAAGATTATGAGGTACGTATGTTTTCTTTTATGCATATAGGTCATGTGTGGCCAAACTATATTGTTATTATATTGTGGCCCTGTGAGGCATTGTTATTATGGGCTGTTGTGATAGGATGGTAGTGCCATATTATAGGGAAAACTCTGGCGAAATTTTCATAGAATTCCCGAGTGCTTAACATTCGAGGACGAATGTTCCAAAAGGGGGGAAGAATGTTACACCTGGAAAAATTTCCCGTTAACATACAATGAATAGACTAACGAAGGTCACGAAGTATACGATGTCTTGGTAAGTAAGAAATAACATTTGATGATTTTAAATGAGATTTCAAAGACATTCGAGGTAGGAGACGGATGTTGCCAAGAAAGGCAAGGTATATGCTATGTATCGGAAGACAATTTATAAGTAATGAGTTAATGATGGCTTAATGATGCCTTGGAGAAGGGTTATAATGTCCCTTATATTATTAATGAAGTGTTAAACAAGTGTTAAGAAGGTTCCATAAGGATTGGAGATCAAACGAATCGACGAGAAAGAGTTCGGAAAGACTGGGCATTATAGGCCCAACATATACGGCCGTATAAAACATACTGGCCGTATGATAGGCCGTATGTTGTGACCAGAATGGGTCCTTCACTGGACCGGATCTATGGCCATACATATGGCCAGTATAATTTATACGGCCAGTATGTTGGTCCGCAAAATCTGGTCGGGACAGCTTCTAAAATTAATATAATGACCCCATCCCATTTAATTCATTTCATTTCTCCTCTCCACACTTCAAGAACATTCTAGAGAGCTCTCCACTCTTCATCCATAAGAACTCAAGGGAGATTTGTGATCAACTTCATCAAACCAACAAAATCAAGTGTATGAAACTCATTGAAGTTCATCCAAGCCAAGAAATTCCAATGGAAGTGAACTAGGGTTTTGGTGTAAAAGGAGTATTTCCGCTCAAGGCTTATTCCTACACTACCTAAGGTAAGTTTTATGATCTTTCCATGTTGTTTAAGGTAATGAAAGGTTGAAAGACTTAGATTATAAAAGGAGATAGAAAATGGGTCACAAAGATGAGAATAATGAGATTTTGAGTAGTAGTTTGGAATGAGTCATGAATATTATTTTGATAAATGATTTTCCTATGATTATGAGCATAAGAGTAATAAAGAAAGGTAGAATGAGTATGATGAGCAACAGAATGAATGGTGCTCGGTGGTTAGCCCCGAGTACCCGTCATGGCCCCTAGGCGGGTCGTGACAATCCAGGTGCTCCAGGATATGTTCAGAGCATGTGTTATTGATTTTGATGGTCAGTGGGACCAGTTATTACCCTTGGCAGAGTTCACGTACAACAATAGCTACCATTCGAGTATTGATATGGCGCCGTTTGAAGCTTGATATAGTAGGACATGTCGTTCTCCTATTGGATGGTTTGATGCTTTTGAGGTTCGACCTTGGGGTACAAATTTTCTTAGAGAGTATTTGGACAAGGTGAAGCTTATTCAGGAAAAGCTTCTGGCAGCTCAAAGTCGGCAAAAGATGTTTGCGGACCGGAAGGTCCGGGATCTAGAGTTTGTGGAGGGTGAGCGCATGTAGGTTCTTCCTTTATATATATATATATATATATATATATATATATATATATATATGTATGAGATTTCACCCATGAAGGGTGTTATGAGATTTGGGAAGAGGGGCAATGTAAATACCGAGTTGGGCCGTTACTAAGGGCCGTGAAACTCTATCCTAAAAGCACCGTTAATCAGTGAACAGTTAGGCGCGCGGAGGAATTGTTCGTTAAATTTGATTCATAGTCGAGTTAGAAAGGAATTAAAAATCATGTGGGCCACATGGGCCCAGATCATCGCTACAGTATGGATTGCGAGGGCACTGACCCACTCCCACCTGGTAGGCGAACCCGTCCCTTAGTCAATTGTACAAAACAACATAAAAAAGGGAATAAGAAGAAATAACACTCTAAAATCATAGATAGATAATCATGCGGAATCTACATCATACAACCCCCGAATCTGGTCTGAATAGTACAAGAGCAATTAAGTACAAATTTCTAGAAAATACATGTCTAAAAATAAACATCTGTCTCAAAATGGGAAAATAAAGACAGAGGGATAGAGGAGTCTCCAGATAGCGGATCCATCAGATGCTCACCTTGGACACTCGAAGCCTAGCCTCGGGATCACTCTCGAGGGGTAGAAGTGGAGCCTGCTACGAACTCTGCACTCAGAAAAATAGTACAGCAAGGTAGTATCAGTACATACACCATCTACTGGTAGGTATCATAGGCCGACAATAGTTAGATAACATATATAAAAGAAAGCAACTGAAAGATAGGCATGCGAGCAATCAAGTGCAATCACAACACAGTCCAAGAAAGAATAACACACGTGATAACGAAAACCAAGGCAAATCCATGTAAAATATAAACGAAGTAATGAGTGCATATGCAATGCAACGATATGCACTGGCTGACTGTCTGTCTCCGTACACAAATGCTATGGACGGATAAACTCCACGTCTCGATAGTCATGACACATGGGGGACCCGCGAAGTCTATGTACTAGTCACTCTACACACAGCCCAGAGATGACTTCCACAACACCAGCCACTCTGCACATAGCCCAGAGGTGGCTTCCATGTCACTAGCCATTCCGCACACAGCCCAGAGATGGCTACTATATCATATATGTCCATAAACCCGTATGTTTCCTTCTCACTTATCATCATCAGTACCAATATCAATCTCAAGTGTAATCATATTAAATCTCAATAGTTCCTCTACATGAGCACATATCACAATATCAATACTAAATCAAGTTCTTTCCTTTATCAATGACAATGTCAAGATAATTGAGAGGCGAACGTATCACAACCACAAAATGACAGCTTAGTAATAAGTCCAATACCATACACATGGCAACAAGACAAATCACAATAAAGAGGCGACAAGCCCACAAAGTTAACAACAATACCAACCTAAGAATATCCATCCCAACTTCATACCTGAAGGCTTAATATGATTTCTCCTTCAATAACTAACTATACATATACTTCGCTAACTAGAGTCTAACTAAAAAGGTCAGTTGTAACCTACCTCGCTGCCGAGCAAGTGCCACGAACAATCAAATCTGAGCCTTGCCCTTCCGAAGAGCCTTTGAATACTCAAATTCTAGCCATTACCGAAATTTAAGTTAGAAATGGGAACCAACAACACCCATATTGCTATACATTCGTTCGAATCAAGATCAACTAAGGAAAAGAGGGAAATCAGAATCACAAGGGAAAAACGGGCATTTCAAAAGATAGAATTGGTATCCCAAAGTTCTAGAAGTTCAAAACTACTCTGCTAATTGAGCTCAATTATTGATCAATTTCATCATTCAAGGCAAAACCCCAAATTAGGCATAAACTCTAGCTTTTCCATATTCAATTTCTCAACTCAAATTGAAGATTCAAGCCTATTGGTTACTAATTAAAGAAATTCCATGCTTAGATTAGAAAAAACCATCAATTAATCTTACATTTGAAGCCTAAAATTCAAATAACAAAATTAAGGTTGAGACTAATCTTTTTCAAATAGCTTTTTAGATTTCCATCATAGATTCAAGCTTATGAAAGGCAAATAAGGGATAACAAGGTGGAAGAGACTTACCCTAAGAAGAATCCACTCAGAAACACTCTAAATCTCCCTTGAGACACTTTGAAGAAATAATTTTGGGAATGGGAAATGAAGGGTTTAACTTAGCCTTTTAATGAATCTGGAACAACGTCTTCATCTCCAGCGGAAAAAGTCCCACTACCGCACATTCGCCACAGCTGGGGCAGATTTCTATAGAATCCACAACTTTCGTGCCTGCGGACCAAGCCTCATCGGGCGGGTCCGCTGGGGCGCACCCAGTCTCACTGTGGCGAGACATCATAAACCAATTATTTTTTATTTTTTACCAAGTTCTTCCCGAATCCCGACAATCACCCAAGACCTCTCAGATACAAAAGGATATGTACACATACATAAAAATATGCTATGGACTCACTCGTGATCTCGAAATTCCCATCAGAGGTCTATTTGATCGGGTCAACCCCCAATGGCCAAAAACCAACTTTCAAACCCAAAGCCCAAAATGCTTCTGAGTGCCTCGGGAACCAAACTGAACATCCCTCCAAGTCAAAACTGACCCTCTAGACCTCACAAAATTGACAAATTTCTTAATAAGGTCCGTTTACCAAAAAGTCAAATATCGATCAACGATTTTTCACTTTAAGGTTCTAATTCCCATAAGTCACCATAAAACTCGCCTGATTATCTTGGTACTGTGTTGCCTATCCTACGGTCAAAATCATACTAACAGGGATCGATAAAGGGTCAACAGGGTATAAGGGTCAAAAGCACTATTGATCGTTACATCATATACCAATTAAACAATCTTTCATCCTCGAATGACAAAGAAGGAACGAGGGAGAGTACCTGAGTCGGTAAATAACTGGGATATCTGGTATATATATCGGACTCGGTATCTCATGTGGCCTCATCAACGGGACAGTGCTTCCATTGCACCTTAACTGAAGCTATCCCCTTTGATCTCAACTTTCTCACTTGCCGATCCAAGATCGCTATAGGCTCTTCCTCATAAGACAGATTCTTATCAAGCTACACGGAATCCTAACGAATGATATAATAACCGCCTGAATGGTACCTCTTTAACATGGAAACATAAAATAATGGATGAATACGTGACAGGCCTGGTGGCTCATAAGCCACTGCACCATCACGATGGAGAATCTCAAATGGACCAATGTGCCTAGGACTCAACTTGCCCTTCTTCCCAAATTGTATGACACCCTTTATGGGTGAAATCTTCAGAAGAACCTACCCACCCTCCATAAAATCCAAATCTCGAACCTTCCGATCCGCATACACCTTTTGCCTACTCTAAGCTTCCAGAAGCTTTTCTTGAATCAACTTCACCTTGTCCAAAGACTCCCTCAGCAAATTTGTACCCCAAGGTCTCACCTCGAAAGCATCAAACCACCCAATTGGAGAATGACACCTCCTACCATAGAAAGCCTCAAATAGCGCCATATCAATACTCGAATGGTAGCTATTGTTGTACGCGAACTCTGCCAATGGTAAGAATTGGTCCCAATGACAACCAAAATCAATCACGCAAGCCCTCAACATATTCTCAAGCACCTGAATAGTCCTCTCGGACTGACCATCGATCTGTGGATGAAACGCGGTGCTAAGATCTAACTGAGTACCCAACTCACTCTACGAAGTCTTCTAGAAATGGGAGGTAAACTGGGTATCTCGATCTGAAATAATGGAATTAGAAACCCCATGCAATTGCACTATCTCTCATATGTAAATCCTGGCCAACTTCTCTGCATTATACGTAATCTGAACGAGAATGAAATGTGCAGACTTATTCAACCTATCCACAATGACCTAAACATAATCATACCTACCTAAAGTATTCAAAAGACCCACAACAGAATCCATGGCTATCCTCTACCACTTCCACTCGGGAATAGGCATCCTCTTGTAACGATCCGTTAGGTCGTTTTGGTTGTTCTCTCATTTTTGCCTATTTTGCCCTTGTGAACCTACCCCTTTGCTTGTTCGGATTTTCGTGTAGTGGGTGTGATTGGCACAACTCCGGAGATAGCCGAAATATCTTAATTTGGAAAGCTGCTAAGTTGAAGAATCTTTAAGTGTTAGGTTGACTTTAGGCATCATCGGGGGTATTTGTGTCATTTTGGGAATTTCGTCAAATCCATTAGCCTCAAAACATCGAATATAGGCTGTTTGAGTGTTTGGTTCAGTTCTCGAGGGTCTTGAGGGAATTTTGGTCATTTGGTTGGAAAGTTGGTTTTTTTGCCCGTCCGGGGTTGACTAGGTCAACGAGACCTCCTTTGAAATTTTCGAGTGCATGAGTGAGTTCGTAGCGTGTTTTTGCATGTGTATGCATATTTGGTTTGTATTGCGGAGGTTCCGAGAAATTTTTGGGATTTCGAGTTATGAAAGTCAAAAACCAGATTTTTGCTGGTTCTAGTGTTCGCACAGGGGCGAGGTAGGTTCCACCCCTGTGGATGCACTCCAGTGAGAGGAGGCCTGCAGGAGCGAAAATCTGATGAGTTGCCCCATTTTCGCCGCTGCGAAGATTTTCCTGCAGTAGCGAGGAATCCTCCGCTGCTGCGGACCTGGGATATTTCTGGTGGTTGCGCCTTGGCGAGGATTTGTATGCCGGTGTGTGTCCGCTAGTGCGAGCTTTGGTGTGCGGGTGCCCGATTCGCTGAACAAAATGTGCCTTTAGTGTCTTCCATCCTTAGGCAATTCATTCTAAACCCTAAAGTCTTGAGAGCGAATTTGGAGAAGATTGAAGAGATTTCAAGGAGAAAACCATTGGGTAAGTTTTCTAATTTCGTATTTTGATTATTTCCATGATCTAGGTTCATAACCCATGCTTAAAATGTTTGGATTAAAAAGGAAATAGAAGGGTTTTGGAACCTAACCTAAGAATTAGGGGTTTTGATAATTGAGCATGAACTAATGATTATTTATGGATGATTTTTGGTATATGAGTTATATTGAGTATGAGGATCATGATTCTAGGTCAAATTTACTATTTTGACCTTTTAGGTTCGGAATCCTAATTTTAGGGCTTAATTTAGGGATTTGGATTTATGTAGCAAGATGGGTATTGATAGACTCGTATTCTAACTTATAATCCCTATTTGACTAGACTTTGATCGTTCGGAGATTGTTCGGCTTCAAGAGGGTGTTGTGATTTGATTATCGGCATTCCAGGCAAGTTGAGACCTTGCACTCTTTCTTGAATGTGTGGTTAGCTAAAATGAATCTAATAAGAAGATTATGGGGTGATTAAGAGGGTTCCAATACTCGTGAGGTGACCGCACTTATCGAGGATACCATCATCATGTTATGGGTATTTGCATAATTTCAATTGTATAGTTGGTCTGAGTGCCATACTTTGGGCACTAGCTGATAGAATAGTACGATCCTTTGGATCTGCGATTGGGGTCTGATGCCTATACTGTATGCCTTTTATTATTATTGCCTGTCTTAACTGTTTGTGTGCATATCACTCATATATCCTTGTTGAAATGAAAAGAAAGTAAAAGGTAAAGCCCTTATGATATTGAGAACATAATGATGGATTTCATGCTTAAATACTTGTTCTTGACTTGTGGTATGCCATATTTAGACTTTATACGTATTCCATACATACTATTTAAGGATATGACTATGAGTCCAAGGGGATCTAGTTCCGGAAGAGTGATGATTCTTTAGCGCGTTCCGTTGACAAATGGGTCCGGTCGACTAAGAGAGAGGTTATTGAGATACGATATGATGAGACCGTGATTCGAGGATTTATCGGAGCGGTGATATATGGGCCTCATGATCCCCCCATGGGTTGACTCGTTGACATTCGAACGTGTGTATATCGAGAAGTGGAAACAAGCCTTATTCATCCATACTTTATACTGTTGTTGTGATTATTGGTATCTGACTTGTCTTATCTTGAAATCTATCTGTTATGTGGGTTTAGCTGTTAATGTGATTATCTTGTATTATGAACTAATGGCAGACTAGTGTTGTTGTGGTATTGTGAACCAACCCTCGTCTCCGTTCCGAAAAGGGTCGGTCAACGATGCTACTAAGTACCCATTGTTTATTGTACTCACGCTACACTTGTTGCACCTTTTTGTGAGCAAATTCGGTCCCCATTACCAGTGAAGCTCGTGACTATCAGGCTGCCCACTAGTGCCTTTGCTGAGAGACCGGGGTGAGCATCATCGCTCACTACGGCTCCGGACTCTCCTCTATCATTTACATTATTTCTTTCTTCATTCTAGGCAGTTCTATTTATGTATTTACAGACTATTTGTACTCCTTAGTAGTCCTTGTGTTAGGTGACATCAGATTTTTGGAAGATTTGTAATAACTGCTAAGTATTTCTATCTAAGATTGTTAAGACATGAAATTGACTTGTATGATTTAATTCCGCTTTTAGTATTTCCTTATATTTGGGCTGTTAAGGGCTTGTGTTTTCTTACTAGTATGGTGGGACTAGTTCCATCATGACTTGGTAAATTGGGTCGTGACAAATTGGTATCGGAGAACTAGGCAAATCGACCTCACCAATACAAGGACACTGTCTATTCAAGTCTCGCGGATGGGTGCGAAGAGCTTCGTACTTACCTTCGGGAGGCTATAGGTTTATTCCTTATTGTGCATAATTACTTCTAATATGTTCTAAGATTTCTTTGTTTCATTCCCTCACAGATGGTAAGAACACGCTCAGCAGCAGTAAGTGGTCGGGGTCCAAAGACCAACTTCCGTACCCGTTCCCGCCATCAGGGGAGGTACGGCACGAGGTAGAGGTCGAGGCTAGGCTTGGGCTCGTGTTGCTAGAGTGCTCGCAGCCGCTCATGATCCTGTTCGTGATGCATCTCCCGAGCCAGAGGGTGACTAGGTCGAGGGTGAGATACCCGTGGAGGTACCGGGTCAGGCTCCCCCAGTTCACTCGCCTGCAGAGTTTCCCCAGGATGCCATGGCCCGTCTTCTGAGTTACTTTGATTAGATGTCTCACACAAGCATAATACCGTCTCTTTCAAAGGGATCCCAGACTCGAGTAGCAGCACAGACTCCCGAGCAAGTAGCCGCAGGTTTCAGGACTCCAAGAACGCGGCCAGTCGTCGCTGTGGCTCCTCAGGCTCTTCGAGTCCCAGTTGCAGGTTTTGTTTACTCTGGGTATAGCTCTTTTGGATATTGTTGCACAACTAGCGGTTCAGCCTACTATGACTGTTGATGAGCAGAAGAGGTGGGACAAATTTGACAAGATGAAGCCGCAGACTTATGATGGATGTAGAAACGTAATTTTGACCCACCTCGGAATTTTTTCACCTTTTTAGTGTCTAAAATTCTCTTTTGAGTCTAATATCGCTATTTGGAGTTTTATCTAATTTTTGTTGTTTTATTCGTGAAAACTGAAAAATACAAAAAATAAAGTCGTATTTAAGATAAAGAGAAAATTTTCAAAAAATATTCTAACCGGTTTTAAATGTATAAGTTTGTATTTTTCTTAGTCTAAAACTAGGTGGTTAATATGCTTATAAGTATATTTAGATTTTTATCAAAAACAAAGAAAAGACAAAAAATGAGAACCAATCACATTGTGCCACATATCAATATTCTTTCTTATCATTTCCCCAACAAACTTTGTCCATGTCATTTGATTCACCTGCACATTCACATTTTTGGTACATCAGCACACAATCCATTTTTCCTCCATCGGTTTTCGTTTTCTCCAAGCCACCAATACACAAGATACACACACCCATATATAGAAGTACACACACACACACCCATATGGAGATAGCTACAACAGGCACAACAAAAACAGGGACATACACAAAAATAAAAAAACGCAGATAGAGAGGAGGAACGGATATAGAGAAAAAAAAGATCATCATCATGTATCTTCTTCCACACAAACAAAAGGACCACTATTTTTTTCTCCACCCTTAAAACCTGCACATAACCACATAGACACATAATAGGTCTCCATCATTTTTCTTCATAGAGAAAGGAATTAACATCAACAAAAGACCACCATTTTCACCCTCTTACCGTCTCAACAACCCCAAACCCGTTAACCCACCATCACTATCACCGATTGAACCCGTCATCATTCGCGATAGAATACCACAAAAATAACCCTATTTCACCCCTGTCCATTAATGCCTGAAACCTCCAAAAACACCATTAATTACCGCAAAGCAACAGCTTAAACCACCATCGAAATAGTCTCCTTTTAAACACCCACATTTTTCGATCGGGTTTCGGATCAAGCGGGGTTTGCTCGTCCATTTTCTGTTCGTGGTTTATAGTTAGGATCACTCCTTGTTCAACTAGAATTCAATTGATGGAAGAAGTTTTGGTTCTTTATTGAAGGTCCATCCCTCTCTTTAACATCTCTATTTCAAGTAATGTTAATTTTGTGCTATTTTGGTTAATTTGCTTGAGATTTGTATATGTTCTGCTGGTGATAATTTCGTGAGGATATATGAATTTATGTGTTTTGATTCTTGGTTCACCATAGTAAATGTTTGGGTTCAATATAAGGCTAAATCGGGTATGTGCTAAAATTGGGAAATTGATTTAAGTTGATTTTGCGAAGTAATGGTCTACGTTAGTTGATTTTCAATTTGCGTTTGACACAGTATTTGTTACACTTTAATTATTTCTATTAATCAATTGAGACACTTGGGATGGGTAGGCAAGTTGTTAGGGTGCAGTGCATGAATTTCGAAGGCGAGAGGTTGCCCCTTTTAGTTGAATTAATTTTATCCGGGGAATGCCCCGAGTACTTGTATTAAATTTTCATCTGGAGAATGCCCTGAGTACTTGTATTAAATTTTCATCCGGGGAATGTCCCGATATACTTGTGATGAAGCCCCGAGGTGGACGATGATCAGAAGTTAGTATACGATAGCTTAGTTTAGTTTGACTGTTGTTTTTTTTTCGACATTTTTAGAAAGGGGCTACCTCGAGCCATTTTGTGCACGTGCATGTTTACTTGTTTGATTTTACTTGATTAATACAAGTTAATTAAAGCGACCATGCTAAAACTACGGGACTTGAGGGATGCCTCACACCTTTCCCTCAATCAACAGAATTCCTTAATCGGAATCTCTATCGATGATCAGTTTTTTAGAGTCAAACTTGTTTTTGGAATGGATATTGATTTTACGGTGACTTGGCACACCAAAACTCGATACCATGTGGTGACTCTTTTTCTCTAAATAAAATCCCTTTTCGAAACACAATTTTCGTCACTGTCGATTTGAAAACCCTTTTGAACTTAACATAGTAATCAATTTTTGTGGGGAAAAAGGGGTGTGACAGCTCTGGCGACTCTGCTGGGGAATTTTAGAATTCGAGCTTTTCAAAATATGACTCATATTGGCTTAGGTAGAAACTCTTGGGTGAACGTTTTGTTTGGTTAATCGTTTTGCCTTATTTGCTATTTTCCTGAGTTTATTTGTTTATCGCTTTTCATTACCTGTTACCACTTTTACATTTGGCATCATTTGCATAACCTCAAGTTTTTCTGCAACAAATTTCGGAGTAAGTTGTAAGCATACACGACCTTTTCGAGAGTCATCCAAATGTTTGGAGGGGGGTGGGGGGGGGGGGCATTTCAAGCATGGAGTAGGCAGAAAGAAAAGCAGCCGCTATCGACCACGTGCCTCCTCGAACAGCCTTTGTAAGTCAGCCCCAACTTAGGTCATCCTTTAGGACACTCTTATTTGCATCATGTCATTTGGACCTAGCAAGACTCGATCCTTGGAATCGTGTTCCTTTATAGGAGACTTGCCCCAAAATGATGTCAAACTGGGCCCGCGGCCCAAAAAGGCATTAATCATCCCTATGTGCTACTTGTTGCATCTTGAGGGTAAAAAGGTCATTTGGCGGACTGATTTGAGGAGGAGTATTTGAAAAGAAAAATGAGAAAAAAAGAAGACATGAAAGTAGTAGTGGGTGTTGAAAAGAATTTTGTATCTTTAGGAGTTTTAGCATCTTTTATAAAAGAAAAAAAAAGATTTTCCCTTTCTTTCATTTATTTAAAAAAAATATATTTTCTTATTTCCATGCATTTTGTTCAAAAAATAAAATTCCAAAAAGATTTTACTTTCGTTATTTCTTACCAAAAAAAAAAGTGTAGTTTTGTTTTAGTCTCTTTAGTACATGTCTTAGTTAAAAACCTAAAAAGATTTTTATTTTATTTTTATTCCATGTTTTTGAGAAAAAAAAATGAGAAATAGTTGTTCTTTTCAAGTCAGGGGTCAGTTTTTCAAAATGTCCTTAACAGTCTAATGGGAACGAACTATGTATACCTGGTTCCCGTCCCTAGGGGGGACGATACATAGGCAGCCCTCCTTGGGTTCGGTGATATTTATTTTTAAAAATCCAAAAAAGATAGTTTTGATCCTTATACAAAAAAAAAACACAAATAAAAAAAAAAGAGTTTTGATCTTTATTAAAAATCCAATAAAAAGGGTCTTGATCCTTATTCCAAAAATTCAAAAAGAAAGTTTTTATCCTTATTCGAAAATAAAAATAATAACAACTTTTTATTCTGTATTCAAAATTTGACAAAAAAAAAAAACTTTTAGATCAGTTGGTTAACGCTCTTTTTTAAAAAGAAATTACAAAAAGGTTTTTTCTCCCGTCGATTATTTTAGGCTTCTTTTTATAGGAAAATCAAAAATCTGAAAACCCCAAAAAATATTTTCTTTTACTTAGCTTAAGATTCAATCCTTCAGAATTTTTAAAATTCAAGAAAAAGAAAAAATAAGAAAGATTGCCAAGTTTTCTTCCCTTGTATGGCAACATCCTTAGTTTGGGTTAGAGATTAATTAAGAAAAAAAGTCAAAAAGATTTTTCATAAAGTTCTTTTGATAGATTATAAATCCAAAAGGATTTTTGAGTCTTTATGGTTTTCTTTCCTTCAAAAATTCCAAAGGAAAAAAAGAAAAGAAAAAAAAAGCAAGTCTATCGTGTCTTCACGAACTACGCAAAGATCTGATTCATGTCTCAACATGATACGTAGGCAACCCAAGTCGGGTTCGATCGAATTATTTTTAGGAAAATAAAAGAGAAAAAAATATGAAAGAGAGGAAAGCGACGAGTGGGTCTAACTGATGACATTTTTTGTGCTATAAGTTTTAAACCGTCTTGATTGTCACCCATGGTTTTGATTTTTAATATCTTTCTTTCTTACAAAAACTTTTTAAATAAAGGTTGACTTGTGACAAGTTTGGAGTTGAGCCACTACCCATCTTCCTCCAACCAAAAACAATCATGCATCCAACCATTATAACACAAAAGGAAAAGAAGTCATGACTGGCAATGAAGCAAACCCAACCCTTACAGATACTTCAATGGAAATCGTAGATTAAGAATCTTTTTTAAGAGATGAGGTCCGAAATCTGAAGCAACAAATGACAGACATCTATCGAGCTTGGATCAGTAGGCAACCTCCTCCGCCACTCCGTTTAAGTTGCTTTGAAAATCCCTCCACCACATCTATATTGGCACAATCTCAACATATTCCTCCATCATACCCGCTAGCGAAACAAGAAGAAATGTCTAGGAAGCTAAAAAGCATGGAACAATCTCTAAGAACTTTGCAAGGTCTAAGAGGTCTTAAGAGTGTGTCATATAAGGACTTGTGTACGTTTCTTGATGTCCAATTACCTCCAGGCTTTAAAATCCCAAAGTTCGATATGTATGACGGGCATGGTGATCCCATGGCCCACTTAAGAAGGTACTGCAATCAGTTGAGAGGAGTCGGAGGAAAAAATGAGTTATTTATGGCTTACTTTAGTCAGAGTTTGACCGGAATAGCTGCAGAGTGGTATGCAAATCAGGGCATTTCTCAGTGGCACATTGTTACGCGCTTCGTCTTCGTCATAGTAGAACTAATGATTTCCCAGTTGAGTATGTCTTGAGAATGGAGACCCGTGCCCGCGTTTGGGGACATAAAGTGTTGTACTCTATGTACAATTGTATCAGAAGGCATTCTGGGTAAATTATGGAGTTAGAAGCTGAACGAATCAAATCGAAGCAATCGGAACGGATTCAAGAGATTCTGCAGACACCAGTCACTGTCGACAGGTCATCGACATGTCGACAGACCGTCACTGTGCACCGTCAACATGTTCTGCAAGCTGAAATTTGCAGGCGCAAATCGACGGGACAAGTCGACACGTCGACGGGACCGTCGACCCGACCGTCAAACTGCCTCTCTGGAATTTTCTGGTTCTAGCTCTAAATAAACGGCTCTTGCTAATAATTTTCAGATTTCACTTTCTCTTCAACTCTTGAAACCTCTAGAATATTCTCTCCATCACACTAACATATATCCAAAGGAAGTCAAGGATTAAACACCAAGAATTGGTAAAATCAAGTGTATGGATACTCACTAGGGTTAGTAGAGATCAAGAAGTCCTTTTGTATTGAAGTTGGGTTTTTCTCAAGAGAAGTATCTCTAACCAAGGTCCATTTTTATATGATCAAAGGTGAGTTTTACATCTATCCCATGTTATTAGGAGTATTTGAGTGGTTGAATGACTTGGATTAGGGAAGGAAGTAAAATATGAAGCTTAAATATGAATGTAATGGTGTTTTGAGTAGTAAGTTAACTTAAATCGTGATTCTTAGTATGAGATGAGTATAATCTTGTTGTGACTGATACTAATAACGTTGAGGAAGTATTATATAAGAATGAACGTGGTGTTATGTCATAGTTATGGTTATGGGTGACTTTGAAAGAGAATGTTGAGAATTGAATAATGTTTAACTTGAAGAAGTTTATTGATTATGATGTTTGGGAGTTGTTTGTTGAATGGAGAAAGTTGTGGAGGCAAAGGAAATTTGCCCAATTTTCATTAGCTCTTAGTCACTTTAGCTTAAGCTTACGTGTGTTTCCGGTTATCTAATCCCAGTACGAATTCTCTTGAAGGTAGAATCGCGAGCTTGAAAGGCAAACAATTAGACGATAGAGTTAAAGAGATATAAAGGTATGTAAGGCTAGTCCCCTTCTTTCAAAGGCATGACTTCTATATTATGATTTCTTTTCTATATTCCCATGACCTTCTTACATCCCAAAAGATGAGAGTTCAAGATTCTTAAGAGCTTCTTATGAGATATGTTCAATGATAATGATGCTTTCATGAGCTTGATAATCCTATGTTTATGATTTCATTGATGTTATTCCTTGTTGTTGCCTCACCTCATGATATTAGTTCTTTCAAGGCGAGGCATAACAATGATGATTGTTCCATAACATAATCGGAGGTTCCCGACCTTAAGTCACTCCAATAGAGTAATAGCTTTTATTTGAGCTCCCATGCATGCTTTAGCTTATGTATATGCAAGATTACACCGCGCCTATATGGTCGGGCAGCACCACTATGGTGAGCGTAGTGGGCGACTTATGGATGATTACACCGTTCCTAGATAGCCGGGCAGCACCGCTAAGGCGGGCGGCTTACTACACCGTGTTTATATGGCACGAGCAGCACCACTAGTGGGCAGCATGAGATGATTACCCCGGACGCGGGCTAATGATGTTATTGATTCAGACAGCTTATGTATGTATATGTGATATGTTTTAAAGGTAAAAGTGAGCATGCATGACTCCACCTCAAGAGGCAAGCAGTTACAGTTATCTTTTCTTCTTGTGCTTTCTATATTTCCTTAATATGTTATTATATATGCCTTACATACTCAGTACATTGTTCGTACTGACGTCCTTTTCTTTTATGGACGTTGTGTTCATGCCCACAAGTAGACAGGGAGACGGTGCAGACGCTTAGGAGCTTACTTAGCAGTTATACAAGAGCACCCCACTACTCCGGAGGTGCAGCGTATTGGTATATTCATTTGTGTACATATCTGGGCATGGCGGGTTCCTGTACGGTCCTTATGATTTTAGTACTCAGTTAGAGGCTAGTAGATACTTATGTGTGGGTTGTCAGTGTTATGTGATATCTTCATTGCACATTCGGTACATCATCTTTGTAGCCTATGAGCCTATGTTATATACATGGTTTGGGAGATATTTAGAGGCTATTTCATGATAAGTCTTGCATTGAGGATGATGTATGTGCCCAAGTTGAGTATGATAGATAGCATGATAAATGGTGCTCGGTAGTCGTACTCTGGGTACCCGTCATGGCCCACTAGTTGGGTCGTGACACACATTTGGGAAGACATGGCTCGGAGTTTCATTTAACAGTTTCAATATAACATAGACATGATCCCTAGCAAAAAATCCCTGATGAATTTGAAGAAGAAGCCTACATAGAGTTTTAGGGAATTTTCCATTAGGTGGCGAGAGCAGGCTGCTAGGGTATGACCTACAATGAAATAATATGAGATGGTGGGGACTTTTCTCCAAGCTCAAGAAGAAGCGTATTACCAATTCTTGCTCCTTGCATTGGGCAAACCGTTCAGTGAAGCCATCAAGATGGGAGAGATGGTGGGAGAAGGAGTTAAAACTGGTAAAGTTGTGAGCTTTGCTACAGTAAAGAAGATCACAGAAAAAGGCCAGATAGGTTCAGGGAGTCTATCCAACCAGGAAGAGGAGGAAGTTGCATTGGTTATACCAACAGTGTCTCAAGATCAATAGATTCAACCCCGGCAGTATTCTCAACCTCCATACCATTTTTCTTCAAATACCTAATCTTCATACCTAGCGCACTCTGAGCCTTTAAACCCCACATATCATCATTACCCACCTCCATCCAATCACTTAAACTCCTAACACCTGACCCATAATGCTTCCCCTCATTTTCGACATTCTAAAAAACCTCGATCATCTCACTCAAGTTTCAAGGTACATCCCGACCTCACAAAAGGCATTGTACGTTTCCTCCTCTAGCTAAACATCTATCCAGTTTGTTTGAAAGAGCTAGGGCTTTAGGGTTGCTACATGTTGTAGAATGCCAGATTTCCAAGCGCCAACAGAAAACATTCAATCCCAACAAAAGATGTGTCTACCATTCAAATGGGCAAGGACATGATACAAACGAATGCATCAAACTAAAATACAAGATCCAAGATTTGATTGAGGAAGGGTTGCTGCAAGCTCATACTCTCATGCCACCTGATGTTGGAGGGTCGAATTGATGATTGTCCTTATGAAGCTTCATGAAATGACCCTCAAGTTCAATAGTGGATAAGAAGTGTCGTCAACTAATCATTTGATATGCTGAAAATGTGTTTTGTGGTTTAATTTGGATCTTCTTTTAAAAAAGATTGGCCAAATTAAGGATTTTGGACCATATCTTGGTTGTCTCGTTCAATCTCCATATCTTTTTTTTTCCTTTCCTCTCTCTAATGATATTAGTGCTTTTTTTTTTCTCCTAGTTCATCACATCAAGTTTAAAAAAAAAAAAAAGGAGTCAATAAATATGACATGCATCGTGATCAACCACAAGATTTGGACATCAACTCAGGCTTGCAGATAGTGATAATAGAGTTCCAAGGGAAACACAACAATTGCCTTCACATTCAGGAAAAGATCGATTTTGAGCATGTTTTGAGTTGGTATTTTCAAGAATTGATATGATGAAGGCATTTCATTCTACTATCTAAGCAATGTGTCATCCTTTGCTATCCCTTTTAAGCCTTAGTTTTCTTTCATACCTCTCTTTTAGAATCAAAATAAAGTCAGGAAAGCGTCAAAGAAAAAAAAAAGAAGGAAAAAAAGAAAGAGAAAAAATATAGAAAGAAGAAAAACAAAACCACGCAAAAAAAAAAAAAAAAAAAAAAAAAATAACCACAACAAAATAGAGTTTCCTGAACTACGTTCGACCTGATTCTTTTTTCGGCAAGATACATAGGCAACGCTTCTTTAGGACTCGATCCAACTAAATAAAAAGTCAACATTCCCGTTTCAAAGAAACTGGGACAGACGTTATTTTTCTTTTTGACTCGTTTCCAAAAGTTGTAAGTCAGAACCTTGTTATTTTAGCATTGTCCTTGAGTTATGCAATCCTTTCATATTTTAGCGTTGTCCGTGAGTTATGCAATCCTTTCATTTCATTCTCTGTCCAAATGTCTTCATTACAATCCAAATAAAAGACCTTCTGATCAAATATTGAAAATGCCAAGTCGAGCATGCCATGAACTTAGCTACTCTAGTTGAAATCATCAATGGTAGAAGCAGAAGTCTTTTTGAAGAAATTTTGTGAAATCGTGAGTAATCATGAATGAGAGAAAATAATAAAATAAGAGAGGTTTGTTGGTGAAAACCTTTCGAGGCTCGGCAAATTGAAATTGTGAGACATGAGAGAAGAGAATAAAAATGAGAGAGACTTGTTGATGAAAACCTTTCAAGGCACCACAAGTCAAAATGTGGGCTATGTTTACAATAGAATGTTCATCATGAAGAGCATACAACATCAGTGCTACTTCAAACGAGACAAATCAAGCTCTCCAACACTAGACAAAGATTTGATGAATCAGCAAGTCTGAACACGTGGACAAATCAAGTTATTGGTCTAAATCCATGTCACATTTTGTTTTCTTCTTCTTTGGTATAAATAAACTTTTCTTTCTCCAATTGTAGTGTATTTCACCAAATACCATTTTCTTTTATGATTTCACTCGTACATATTTTTGTTTTTTGTTATTTTTGTGTGTTCTCTCTAGAAGACGAGCAAGAAAGAATTTTCAAATTTTGCCATCAAAAATTCAGAAAGGGAATGATTAGTTGGGCAATTCAAGTGAAAGGAAAAGATTAGTTTGGAAACTCATTGGGACAGAAACGGTTAATTTGGAAACTCAATTGAAAGGAAATGACTAGCTTGACCATTCATCCGGAAAGGAAAGGATCATTTTGGTTGTTCAAATGAAAGAAAAAGACCGACTAGATAATTCACAAGAGATGGAAGGGTCAGAACAGACTGTTGAAATCTCCTTAGATCAAATTAACTTTGAACCTTCTTGATACCAATACAAAATCAATCCTCCCAACCAAGCAAAATGACCAAGCTCAGTGTTGAAATGCAAAGTTGTCAAAAGTCATTAATATTTTTTTTTTGAAAAGTCACAATTTCTTTTGTTTAAGGCAGAGAAAATTTGTTTGAAAGTTTTACATATAGTTGAGATTCATCTACACTTAAAAGTCATGTTTTTGAATTTCAGGTTGACTACCTACGAATAAAGTCATGTTTATTAATTTCAGGTTGACTACCTCCGTATAAAGTCATGTTTATGAATTTCAGGTTGACTACCTACGAATAAAGTCATGTTTATTAATTTCAGGTTGACTACCTCCGTATAAAGTCATGTTTATGAATTTTAGGTTTGTTACACCCCGTAGTTTCGTACGTGAAAATTTATAAGTGTTGGACGTTCTAAGTATGGATACTAGAGCTCCCTTCAAGGATATATGATATTATACGAAGTAATCCTATGGTCATGACGGTTTACGTTGATATAATAAGCTATGGTAAACTCCGGGACCAAGCAAATCGAAAGAAAATAAATTTGTCAAAAATTTGAAAAAAGTTGACAGAATTTTGGACAGAATTTTAGGTGAATTTCGGAGGGGTATATATCCTAGTATATTAAGAGTTTTAAGGTGTTACAAAATCCAAAAATGAAGTTCGTCGAGTCTAGTTTCCGACGCAACAAACCGCTCATCGATACGATATCGGGGTAGAAAATTATGGACGTTACAAGTTCAGCTGACCGAGCAGAAACGCGTGCTACAATATCGGAACCACACCTATAAATACCCCTCTAACCCATTAATTTTCATGATATCTCACCATTTTCTCATCCTCCACTCTTCTAGAGAACTCTTGAGAGTTCTACAACTTTCCATAACCCTCCATAACTTTCTATAATTTTCCATAATCTTCCATAATACTCCATAATCTTTGATAACCTTTCCAAAGCATCAAGAGAGAATATTAACATCAAAACCTCAAGGAAAATTTATGGAAGATAATTATTCTTGTTTCATCTTAAGGTGGTGTTGAACTTGATCTTGGAAAGGGTGAATAAAGTGAAGTTCTTCTACTATAAGGTATGTTCTTGCTATTATTTACATGATTAAGATGATATAAAGGTTTAGCAATTCTTGGAAAGGAAAGAATCATAGGAGAAAAATCATAAAGAATTGAATATTATTCTTTGATTATGGTATTATGGATGTTGTTATGGTTGGTTTGAATATTGGAGAAACATCGTGTGGGATGTTTTATGGAATATATTGGTATTGATATGGTTGTTGATGTTGTTGGTATTGTTTGGGAGTTGTTTTGGTAGTTGGAGGAGGTAAAGAATATAGGGGAGATGTTGTCAAAATTTCAGCAGATTCTAGAAAGATTTATTTGAAGGACTAAGACAAGCGTATAAAGGTGAGTCTAACAATAGTATAAATTTTCTTGAATATAGATTTACGAGTCTGGGAGGACAAGCGTTGAGTAGCTAAAGTTAAGGCGACCAAAAAGGTATGTTAAGGCTTGCCCCTTTCTTTCAAAGGCATGATTCCTATGTTATGATTCCATAAAATGTTTCCATAACCTCCTTGTTTTCAAAAGCTAGAAGTTCGTGACTCTTAAAGCTTCTTATGACGTTAAATGAAAAATTTTCTATGATGATTGTGACGATGATGATTCTCTTCTAGAAACTCCGAAGCTATGATTTGAGAGCATTATGAGATTATTGAGCCATTCCATGTATCTCTTGATATTACTTATTGTTGATGGTCTCATCTCATGTCATTCGTTCTTTCGAGGTGAGATATAGCGAAGATAACGATTCCATTTTCAGTGCTACCTAAGTTCATGATTCTCGAGACTCCCGTGACATTATCGATTTCATCATACGATGGTTAATTCTTTAAGGAATGATATAGTGACGATGGTAATGCTAATGATGACGTTGATTTCATTTATGTATTTTTATGTGTATGTATGTATGTATGTATGTATGCATTGCATCCCATTGCATCCCACTGATGTTGCACTGGGGGATAACACCGTGCCTATATGGCCGGGCAAGATAATACCGCTCCTATATGGCCGGGCAAGATAATACCGCGCCTATATGGCCGGACAAGATAACACCGCGCCTATATGGCCGGGCAAGATAACACCGAGTCCCGAAAGGGTCGTGTACTGATATGATAGATGTATGTATAGTAAGTGTATGCGAATGCATATTTATGTATGTTGTGTATGGATGTGTATGAAATGTTTTTCCTGTAGACGAGTAGTTTAGATGATAGAGATCTTAAGAAGAGTACGAGGTATAATTACTTACTTTATCTTATGTTATCTTCATTCTGATATCATACTACTATTCATGCCTTACATACTCAGTACATTGTTCATACTGACGTCCATTCTTGTGGACACTGCGTTCATGCCCGCAGGTGTAGATAGACGAGACGAGGATCATTCATCGTAGGGCCGCCTTCGAGTACCGATCTTCGATTGCGAGCTCCACTTCTTCCCGAGCATTGCCGAGTCGGAGTCTATATATATATATATATATATATATATATATATATATGAATTGTGTTAAGGGTACGTCGGGGGCCCTATCCCGACGTGTATACCTCAGTCATGTTCATAGAGGCTTTGTAGACAGTTTATGTGTACAGCTTAGTCATAGTGTGACAGAAATAATGTCGACATCATGGGTCTATTGTACATTTACTTATGCATGATATTATGTTCATATTTAGCCTGTTGATCTTATTATTGCCATTCGAGACATTGAGGATGTGAGTTGTAAGTTGGTTCGCTCGGTTTTCGCAAGCTGCCGGGTGCCAATCACGCCTTACCTAGGGTGGGGTGTGAGAAGGTTGACTACCTCCGAATAAAGTCATGTTTATGAATTTCAGGTTGACTATCTCCGAATGAAGTCATGTTTATGAATTTCAGGTTGACTACCTCCGAATAAAGTCATGTTTTTAATTTTAGGTTGACCACCTTCGAATAAAGACACGTTCCCAGATTTAGGTTGACTACCTCCGAATAAAGTCATGTTTTTAATTTTAGGTTGACCACCTCCGAATAAAGTCATATTTATGAATTTCAGGTTGAAACCTCCGAATAAAGTCATGTTTATGAATTTTAGGTTGACTACCTCCGAATAAAGTCATGTTTTTAATTTTAGGTTGACCAACTCTGAATAAAGCCATGTTCCCAGATTTAGGTTGACTACCTCCGAATAAAGTTATGTTTATTAATTTCAGGTTGACTACCTCCGAATAAAGTCATGTTTATGAATTTCAGGTTGACTACCTCCGAATAAAATCATGCTTATGAATATCAGGTTGACTACCTCCGAATAAAGTCATGTTTATGAATTTTAGGTTGACTACCTCCAAATAAAGTCATATTTTTAATTTTAGGTTGACTACCTCTGAATAAAGTCATGTTTATGAATTTTAGGTTGACTACCTCCGAATAAAGTCATGTTTATGAATTTTAGATTGACTACCTCTGAATAAAGTGACGTTTACATATTTAGGTTGACTACCTCCGAATAAAGTCATGTTTTTAATTTTAGGTTGACTACCTCCGAATAAAGTCACATTTCTAATTAGGTTGACTACCTCCTAAATATAGGCTTGCTTTTAGGTTGACTACCTCCGAATAAAGTCATGCTTATGAATTTTAGGTTGACTACCTCCGAATAAAGTCATGTTTATGAAATTTTGGTTGACTACCTCCAAATAAAGTCACGTTTCCCAATTTAGGTTGACCACCTCCGAGTAAAGTCATGTTCCCAGATTTAGGTTGACTGCCTCCGAATAAAGTCATGTTTATGAATTTCAGGTTGACTACCTCCGAATAAAGTCATGTTTATGAATTTTAGGTTGACTACCTCTGATTAAAGTCATGTTTTTAATTTTAGGTTAACTACCTCCGAATATAGTCTTGCTTTTAGGTTGACTACCTCCGAATAAAGTCATCTTTATGAATTTTAGGTTGACTACCTCCAAATAAAGTCATGTTTATGAAATTTGGATTGACTACCTCCGAATAAAGTCACGTTTCTAATTCCAGGTTGACTACCTCCGAATATAGTGTAGTTTTTAGGTTGACTACCTCCGACCGCAGTCATGTTTTTAAATTTTAGGTTTACTACCTCCGAACATAGTCATGTTTTTAGGTTGACTACCTCTGAATATAGTCATGATTTTAGGTTGAATGCCTCTGAATACAATCATGTTCTTAGTTTTAATTGACTTCCACCAAATATAATCACAGATAGTCTTTGATTTTTCTAACACTCGCAAATTTTCCTAGTTCAAACTGGGGCAGAAAATTTTGTTCGTGTTATTTGTCTTTAATAGTTTATCAGGACCCTCCTGGAAAATGAGATTTAATTATCAGGACCCTCATGGAAAATGCCATTTATTTTATCAGGACCCTCCTGGATAATGGGATTTAATTTACTTTTGCTTATTCTCACAATTTTTTCCTAGTGGAAACTAGGACAGAAAATTTTTGTTCGTGTTGTTTGTCTCTGGTAATTTGTAGGACCCGCCTAAAGAATGGGAGAAAGTTCAAGCATCAAGAATTCGCCTGGTCAATTTCAAGTTCAGGAACCCGCCTGGATAATAGGGACATCTTTCAATTTCAATTTCAGGAGCTCGCCTGAAGAATTGGGTGTACTTTCAGATAGAAGTAGCAGAAGCCCGCCTGGAGAACAGGGTCAACTTTCAATTTCCTTCAATTTTAAGATCAGGACCCCAGCTGAAGAATGGGAAGAAAGAAGGACCCGCCTGAAGAATGGGAAGCAAGTCATGAATACTTTTGGAGAATAGGGACATCTTTCAATTTCAAGTTTAGGGGGCCGCCTGAAGAATAGGGTATACCTTTAGTTGGTTTCAAGTTCAGTCAGAAGTAGCAGGAGCCCGCCAGAAGAATAGGGCTTACTTTTGAGATCTGAACGCTTATCTCACCACTTGGGAAAGCGTGAAGATCCAAGTCAAACTTCAAGAGAAGCTGCATAGATAGGATCTCGTTACTCGTATTTTCTTTTTAACTTTGTTTTCATTTTGATGTAATAATAGAAGCCGCGGACCGGAACCTCGATAGGACCTCAATCGACTCTCCAACTCAGCATGTTCCATCACCCTTCTTACTCTTGAACTACACAAGACCTGATTCCCTTATAACCCGGGATATGTAGGATGCCCAAGACCAGGGCTCGGTCACATTTTTGTTCCATTCCTTTCTCTTCCTTCAAATAATGGTCGGGTCAAAATTTGTCTTGTTGTGTCTACGTCTTTGTCTAAGAACTCTTCGCGTTCCCAATCAAAGAGGGAAAGCCTGTAGATACGTAATTTTGACCCGCCTCGGAATGTTTTCACCTTTTTAGTGTCTAAAATTTTCTTTTGAGTCTAATATGGCTAGTTGGAGTTTCATCTGATTTTTGTGGTTTTATTCGTAAAAATTGAAAAATACAAAAAAATAAAGTCGTATTTAAGATAACGAGAAAAGTTTCAAAAAATATTCTTACCAGTTTTAAATGTATAAGTTTGTATTTTTCTTAGTCTAAAACTAGGTGTTAATATGCTTATAAGTGTATTTAGATTTTTATCAAAAACAAAGAAAAGACAAAAAACGCGAACCAATCACATTGTGCCATATATCAAGATTCTTTCTTGTCATTTCCCCAACAAACTTTGTCCATTTCATTTGATTCACTTGCACATTCACGTTTTTGGTACATCAAAGATACAGTCCATTTTTCCTCCATCGATTTTCGTGTTCTTCAAGCCACCAATACACAAGATACACACACTTATATATAGAAGTACCCACACACACCCATATGGAGATAGATACACACAGGCACAACAGGGACATACACAAAAATAAAAAACGCAGATAGAGAGGAGGAACAGATACAAAGAGAAAAAAAAAAGATCATCATCATCTATCTTCTTCCACACAAACAAAAGGACCACCATTTTTTTTCTTCACCCTCAAAACTTGCACATAACTACATAGACACATAATAGGTCTCCATCATTTTTCTTCATAGAGAAAGGAATTAACATCAACAAAAGACCACCATTTTCACCCTCTCACCGTCTTAACCACCCCAAACCCGTTAACCCACCATCACTATCACCGATTGAACCCGTCACCATTCGCCATAGAATACCATAAAAACAACTCCTGTTTCACCCCTGTCCATTGATGCCTGAAACCTCCAAAAACACCATTAATTACCGCAAAACAACATCTTAAACCACCATCGAAACAGTCTCCTTTTAAACACCCACGTTTTTCGGTCGGGTATCGGATCAAGTCGGGTTTGCTCGTCCATTTTCTGTTCGTGGTTTATAGTTAGGATTACTGCTTGTTCAATTGGAATTCAATTAATGGAAGAAGTTTTGGTTCTTTATTGAAGGTCCATCCCTCTCTTTAACATCACTATTTCAAGTAATGTTAATTTTGTGCTATTTTGGTTAATTCGCTTAAGATTTGTATATGTTCTGTTGGTGTTAATTTCGTGAGGATATATGCATTTATGAGTTTTGATTCCTGGTTCATCATAGTAAATGTTTGGGTTCAATATAAGGCTAAATCGGGTATGTGATAAAATTAGGAAATTGATTTAAGTTGATTTTGCAAAGTAATGCTTTGCGTTAGTTTATTTTCAATTTGGGTTTGACACAGTATTTGTTACACTTTCATTCTTGCTATTAATCAATTGAGACATTTGGGATGGGTAGGCAAGTTGTAGGGTGCAGCGCATGAATTTCGAAGCCGAGAGGCTGCCCCTTTTAGTTGAATTAATTTTATCCGGGGAATGCCCCTAGTACTTGTATTAAATTTTCATCTAGGGAATATCCCGATGTACTTGTGGCAAAGCCCCGAGGTGGACGGTGATCAGAAGTTAGTATACGATAGTTTAATTTAGTTTGACTCTTGTTTTCTTTTCGACATTTTTAGAAAGGGGCCACCTCGAGCCATTTTATGCGTGTGCGTGTTTGTTTGTTTGAGTTTAATTGATTGAGTTTTTGCTTAAGCCAATACGAGTTCGTTAAAGCGATCGTGCTAAAACCATGGGACTCGAGGGATTCCTCACACCTTCCCCTCGATCAACAGAATTCCTTAATCAGAATCTCTATCGCTGATCAGTTTTTAGAGTCAAACATGTTTTTAGAAGGGATATTGATTTTACAGTGACTTGGCACTCCAAAACTCGATGCTAGGTGGCGACTCTTTTTTCTCTAAATAACTTTTTTTTTCTCTAAATAAAATCCTTTTCGAAACACAATTTTCGTCACTTTCGATTTGGAAACCCTTTTGAACTTAACATAATAATCAATTTTTGTGGGGAAAAAGGGGTGTGACAATGGACATCCTAATGTTGATGCTTATGAGTTCTTGGTTAGTTGCCACAAGAAGTTGGACACCCTTGGACTAGTGGAGTCCAATGGTGTGGGGTTTGTAGCGATGTAGATGATTAGCCCAACCAAGCAGTGGTGGAGGGTATTCTTGTAGACGAGGCCTGTTGGATTGCCCCCGCTCACCTGAGAGGAGTTATCAAGAGCATTCTTAGAGAAGTGGGTCCCGTTTAGCTTGTGTGAGGCGAGGCATGAGAGGTTTGACCATCTTGAGCAGGGGACTATGAGTGTCACAGAGTATGAGATGGAGTTTCATGCCTTATCCCGTCATGCTTTGACTATTCTACCTGACGAGGCGGAGAGGATCCGCAAGTTCATTCGAGGCTTATCTTATCATCTTAAGGTTGCTGCTACTTTTGCTGCCACTTCGGGAAAGAGCTTTCAGGGTGTTGTTGAAGCTGCGCGGAGTATGGAGACTCTTAGGCACCAAGAATTTAGGGATAGGTCTGGGAAGAAGCCCTGTTCCACGGGCAGTTTTAGAGGTTTCTTTTCTTGAGGCCGTGATCATCAGAGTAGGGGTTACCGTCCTCAGTTCAGTCAGCCAATTCAGGTAGCTATTCAGCCTTCTAATGGCGATTCTTTGAGTTGCAGTGGGTACAGCCCTGGTTAGGGCTCTCAATCATCGCATTCTTGACCCAGAGGTCACGGTGGTTACTCCAGCTCTTCTCAGTATCTAGTAGCCCGTGGTGGGTGTTATGACTATGGTCAGGTTGGGCATTATGCCAGAGATTGCCCTAGAGTCCGACAAAGTGGGTCGCACCCTAGTTTTCAGGTTTCTACTCCGAGACCAGCTAGTCAGCCGTCGAGAGGTAGTTCAAATAGTGGCAGAGGGAGTTCTCATTAGGGTAGGGGTGGCACCCAAACCGACCATAGAGGTGGTCGTGGGGGTTCACAGTCTAGTGGTGGTGGAGCTCAGTGCTATGCATTTCTGGGTAAACCCGAGGTAGGAGCCTTAGATATTGTGATCACATGTAATATTTCTGCTTGTTACCGGTCAGCTATTGCCTTATTTGATCCGGGTTCTACTTATTCTTATGTGTTCTACTTACTTTACGTTGGGTCTTGATATGATGTGTGAGTCTCTTGATGTTCATGTTTATGTTTCTACTGTGGTGGGAAAGTCCGTAGTGGTGGATCGGGTGTACCGATCCTGTGTGGTTACTTTGATGGGTTATAAGACTTGGGTTGACCTGATGATATTATCTATGATGGACTTCGATGTCATTTTAAGAATGACTTGGTTATCCCCGTACCACGCTTTCTTGGATTGTCATGCCAAGACGGTTACTTTAGCCATGCCTGGGATTCCTAGGTTAGAATCGAAGGGTACGATTAGCCACACGCCAAAGCGGATTGTGTCATTTCTTAAGGCTTGATGGATGGTAGAGAAAGGGTGTCTAGCCTATCTTGCTTATGTTCTTGATACCAGTGTCGATATTCCTCCACCTGAGTTGGTACCAGTTGTGAGAGAGTTTCCAGAGGTTTTCCCTGCTGATCTTTCGGGTGTCCTTCGGACCGAGATATTGATTTCAATATTGATGTAGAGTCGGGCACTAGGCCCATTTCTATCCCTCTCTATCGGATGGCTCTTGTAGAGTTGAAGGAATTGTAAAGAACAGTTGCAGGATATGTTGAGGAAAGGGTTTATTCGTCCTAGTGTGTCCCCGTGTGGTGCACCGGTGTTATTTGTGAAGAAAAAGGACGGATCCATGAAGATGTGCATTGATTATAGGCAGTTGAACAAGGTCTCCATTAAGAATAAGTACCCTATTCCTAGGATTGATGACCTTTTCGACCAGCTTCAGTATTTTCCAAGATTGACTTAAGGTTCGGGTATCATTAGTTGAAGATTTGGATAGAGGATATTCCTAAGATAGCGTTTCAGATTCGTTATGGTCATTATGAGTTTTTGGTTATGTCATTTGGGTTGACTATTTCCCCTGCAGCATTTATGGAGTTTATGAATGATGTCTTCCGACCGTATTTGGACTTTTTTGTGATTGTATTCATCGATGATATCTTGTTCTACTCTAAGAGTAGAGAGGAGCACGAGAGGCATTTGAGGATTGTTCTTGGAATTCTGAAGGACAAAGGCTTTATGCTAAGTTCTCCAAGTGCGAATTCTGGCTTAGTTCTATGGCATTTTTAGGACACGTGGTGTCCAAGGATGGTATTATGGTTGATCCACAGACGATTGAGGTTGTTTATGATTAGGGCAGGCCTACTACAGTTTTAGAGGTTCGGAGCTTTGTTGGTTTGGCTAGTTACTATCGGCGATTCGTTGAGGGATTTTCTGCTATAGCGTCTCCTCTGACCAGATTGACCCAAAAGGCTATTTCTTTTAAGTGGTCGGATGAGTGTGAGGTGAGCTTCCGAAAGCTCAAAGCCTTGTTGACTTTTGCTCCCATTTTGACTTTTCCAGTGGAGGGAGAGGGTTTTACCATGTATTGTGACGCTTCGAGGTTGGGTATTAGTTGTGTTCTTATGAAGAAAGGGAAAGTGAGAGCCTATGCTTCCAAGCAATTGAAGGTGCACGAGAAGAACTACCCCGTTCATGACTTGGAGTTAGCGTCGGTAGTGTTTGCTTTGAGTATTTGGAGGCACTATCTCTATGATGTGCATTGTGAGGTTTTCAGTGATCATAAGAGTCTTTAGCACATATTCAATCAGAAAGATCTTAACATGAGGTAGCGAAGGTGGTTGGAGTTACTCAAGAATTATGATATATGTATTCTTTATCATCTAGGCAAGGCAAATATTGTCGGGGATGCCTTGAGTCGGAAATCAGTTAGTATGGGTAGCCTTGCATATCTTTAGATTGGGGAGCGACCTTTGGCTAGAGAGATTCAGAGTTTGGTAAATTCCTTGGTTAGGCTTGATATATCTGAACCTGGGATAGTTTTGGCTTGTGTGGAGGCACGGTCTTCTTTATTGGAGCATATTCGAGTTCAACAACACGGATGGCCTAAGGTTGAGCAAGATTCGAGATAAAGTGTTGAAAGGAAAGGCTCGAGAAGCAATACTTGATGAAGAAGGAATTTCGAGGATCAAGGGACGAGTGTGGCCGTGCCTGGACGGGAGACTTGACTAGATTGATTATGGAGGAGGCCCACAGCTCGAGGTATTCTATTCACCCAGGAGCTATGAAGATGTATCGAGATTTGAACAACACTACTGTGGTGTAGCATAAAGAGTGGTATTGTGAAGTTTGTGTCTCGGTGCGTGAATTGCCAACAAGTGAAGTATGAACACCAAAAGCACGTGGGATTTTCGCAGGATGCCCATTCCCGAGTGGAAATATGAAAGGATTGCCAT